>NW_026111609.1:0-86070 GCF_024679095.1 Eriocheir sinensis
CCACCACAACCACCACCACCATCATCACCTTAAGAACATAAGAACATAAGAACGCAGGAGTCTACAAGAGGCCGGTAGGCCTGTACAAGGCAGCTCCTTTGACCCTAAGCTCCCGTGTATCGAACCCCCCCACATTATCATGCTGTCCAAGAATTTATCTAGTCTATTTTTGAAATTGTATTGGCACTTCCACCACATGACCATAAGCTATTCCCACTCATCCACCACCCTGTTAGTAAACCAATTTTATTCTTCCCTGTGTCCTGAATCTGATTAAGTTCCAGTTTAAAACCCTTTCGTGTCCTACCTGCTCCCGGTTCTCTAACAAAAAACTTATGAATGTCCTCTATTATAGCCCTTTCATTTATAAACTGATCATGTCTCCACGCACCCTCTGCCTTCTAGAGAATGCAAGTTATGCTGTTTTAGTTCTTCCTCAGGTGGCAGCTTCTCAAACCCTCTCTCATCATTCATCCTCTCCCCAATTCTCTAACACCACTATCATCATCACCACTATCATCATCACCACCACCACCACCACCACCACCATCACCACCACCACCACCACCACCACCACCACCACCACCACTATCACCAACATCATCACCACCAACATCACCAACACCACCACCACCACCACCACCATCATCAGTCATCACCACTACCACAACCACCACCATCACCACAACCACCACCACCATCACCACTGTTACCACCACCACCACCACCACCAGTGACAACAACAACAACAAGAGGAAGAAAAAGAGGAAGAAGAAGAAGTAGAAGTAGAAGAGGAGGACGAGGAAGGGAAGAAAAAGAAGAGGAAAAGGAGAAGAGGAGGACGAAGAAGGGAAGAAAAATAAGAGGAAAAGAAGAAGAGGAGGAAGAAGAAGAAGAGGAGGAAGAAGAAGAAGAAGAAGAAGAAGAAGAAGAAGAAAAAAGAAGAAAAAGAAGAAAAAGAATAAGAAGAAAAAGAAGAAAAAGAAGAAAAAAGAAGAAAAAGAAGAAGAAGAAGAAGAAGAAGAAGAAGAAGAAGAAGAAGAAGAAGAAGAAGAAGAAGAAGAAGAAGAAGAAGAAGAAGAAGAAGAAGAAGAAGAAGAAGAACAAGAACAAGAACAAGAAAGAGAACAAGAAGAAGACGAAGAAGAAGAAGATGAAGAAAAGGAGGAAAAAGAAAAAGAAGAAGAAGAAGAAGAAGAGGAGGAAGAAGGAGAAGAGGAGGAGGAGGAAGAAGAAGAAGAAGAAGAAGAAGAGGAAGAAGAAGAAGAAGAGGAAGAAGAAGAAGAAGAAGAGGAAGAAGAAAAGGAAGAGGAAGAAGAAGAGGAAGAAGGAAAGAAAGGAAGAAGAGGAAGAGGAAGAAGATGAATAAAATTAACAGCGAGGTACATTGATCATGCGTGTTTACGATATTAGTTTTGAGTGGAGATGTCTCCATTCTTCCTCCAAGCCTGTGACAAGCGACAGAGTTACTTACGTTATATATATATATATATATATATATATATATATATATATATATATATATATATATATATATATATATATATATATATATATATATATATATATATATATATATATATATATATACATATATATATATATATATATATATATATATATATATATATATATATATATATATATACCTTATATTCTTTATATTTTCCACTCGTTTCTTTTCATTTTTTATTCATTATTGGTTTACACTATTGATTCGGTACCAGTACTTAGTGTTCATGAGCGTTATCGTTGTTCAGATAAATGAGTACGATGCTTGGTGTTACAGGCGCGAAAATTTGAAAACGTCGGATCGGATAGGGTTAATGCAATCAATCGCTGGTGTGGTAAGTCGTTTGTATAGATGGTGTATAATGTTGGCGAAATTGCGCTCCCTTGTGGAACTCCCGCTGTTAGTTTGAGGGGGGGACCCGTGTAATTCCCGATTTCTATCTTTGCGCGTCTGTGTATGATGAAGTTGTTTAAGAATTTGGTGGTGGTATCTGGGAGATTTAAATGGGCTATTTTATATTGCAGGCCATCATGCCAAGCTTTGTCGAATGCTTTTGAAACATCTCTTAGCATTAAGTAACATTGTTTTTTCTGTGCTGTGTGATGTGCTAGTGTCTCGTGTACAGTGGTGAGTGCTGTATCTGTTCCTCGTTTGTTTCTGAAGCCATGCTGAGTTTTATTTAATATATTATTTTCTTCTAAAAATTGTCTCGTGTTCATGATTTTTTCCATGATTTAGCCAGTGACTTCTAATAAAGAAATTGGTCTGTGGTTTATTGGGTTGGTGTGGTCTGTGTTAGGTTTGGGTATTGGTTTGACGACTGCAGTTTTGAATTTCTTGGGAAATATCCCATAGAGAGGGTGTGGTTGAATAGCCATTAGAGCTTTATTAGTGCGTTTTCTGGTAGATTTTTCAGTACTGATTTGTTGATTTTAGTTTCTCCCGGAGTATCATTTTTGAAGTTTTTTTATTGCGCTTTGTATTTCTGTTTGTGAGATAAGCGTGTCTGTGTGCTGTGTGCCTTGGGGTCTGCCTATATTTGATATATTATGTGTGCTGTGTGTTTCTTCATTTATTTGTAGGTATTCTTCGATTTCTCTTTGTTGTTCTGTGTCATATTGAGCGTTTTCCTCGGGAGTAATTTCAAATGTTTTCCCAGATTTCCCGGAACGTTTCTCCTTTCTCTTCGTCTTCTGTTAGTTTACGGTTGTTTTTGATGAGATGTTGTTTTACTGGTGTTTTCTTTGCTTCAAGTTTATTGACCTGGCTCCAAAATTTTTGAGGATCGTGATAACTTTTTGTTAGTTTTGTTAGTGACTGGGTGTAGTTTTTGTCTGATATTTTTGCTTTCTTTCTGTATTTCTGTTGTTAGTGTTTTGTATCGGTTATATTGTACTATATTCCAACCTTGTACTTCTTGTAGATGCAATTGTTGGAACTGGTGTTGGAGGTGTCTTAAACTTGGACTTGATATTTGTTTTTGCGGTATGATTTTTGTTTTCATTGTATTTTTTTTTTTTTTACGTCTTCGCCTGTGCCAGTAGGCTTGCGTAGTAGGGCTTGATGGTCGACCCAGCCCGTTGTGGTGCAGGCAAGTGTTTATAGTGGCAAGGTTATGCATATCGGAATGAACAACGATCGTTCTCATTATCAAATTAACGGAGTGCAACTCTCTGAAGCCAACAAAGAAAAATATCTTGGAGTAATAATTTCGAACGATCTTAAACCGAGTCAACATTGCACAGAAGTAGTAAAAACTGCCAACAAACTGATTGGATTTATTGGTCGTACATTTGAACACAAATCAGAAAAAAGTAATATTGACACTACAATTCGCTAGGTCGCCCACATCATGAGTAATGCGTTCAGTTTTGGTCTCCCTATTACAGAAAGGATATTGATAAACTCGAGAGGGTGCAGCGTCGAGCCACGAAAATGATCCCTGGACTGCGAAACAAACCGTACGAAGACAGACTTAAAGAACTTAACTTATTCAGCTTATCACAGCGCAGGCTAGAGGTGACCTTATAGAAGTGTTTAAAATTTTCAAGGGATTCGAAAACGTTAATGTTCATGATTATTTTACAGTCTCTCAATCAAGTGTAACAAGAAACAATGGATACAAAATAACGAGGAAGCGTTTCAACTCAAATAAATCAAAACACTTCCTCTTCAACCGTGCCATCAATGTATGGAATGGTCTGCCTCAAAACGTCGTCGAGAGCGAAACTAAATAGTTTAAAAACCGACTAGACAAATATTTAGAAGCTAACCCGAACATCCGCTATTGTGCTCCAGTCTAACAGAAAGTAGTGTTAACTTAGTTGTCATGCATTAACTTCCTTCTGTCCATGTATAATTCCATTGTAGTTTTTCTATACTACATGGTGTTCTTTCTTTTCATGCCAGCCTCGGCTGGAGGGACTGGTGGGAGGGGAGGAGCCATCGCATTTGCTGTCTCTGACTCGTAGATTAGAGATGGTAGCAACAACAAACAGCCTAGTTAGGACCAAAGAGACTATATACGAAGAGATAGTGGTATATAGTAGTTCCTCGGGCGTGCGGAAGTAACGCCATCTATTGCAGTCCACCAAAAACGTCACTTTTCAGGGGTAGCTTTACTATTTTTTAATTACCTGCCACAGCACCCTATCCAGCCTTTACTTATTTTTTTTCATTATTGTAAAATGATTTTCTAATGGGGTAAAGAAAAATATATTTGGTCTTGTTTTATTAACATATATCAATATTTATTTTAGGTATATATATATATATATATATATATATATATATATATATATATATATATATATATATATATATATATATATATATATATATATATATATATATATATATATATATATATATATATATATCTATATATATATATATATATATATATATATATATATATATATATATGTGTGTGTGTGTGTGTGTGTGTGTAGCAAACATATCCAGTGCTTTAAATACAAGCAAAGCATACAACATTCTATGCATGCTAGATTACTATAATGCCTTTGCAACTGTGGTAACCCGGATGTCACACTGGTCCTGTGTCCCAGGGTAATGGGTTCCCTAACACCACAGGCTCAAGGGCCAATGTTACAGAGATGAGCACCGAGGCCACGCGCTGCTACAGCGTATGCCCCCAACCGTACCTTTACCTTTTGCAGAATGCTCTTAGCTGAGTAAAAATATCTTACTAACTGTACAAGTGCCAGATAATGGCAAGCATTGCATACTGCTTGACAGGGCAGAGAACAAAAGCTTCTAAGCATTACAACTGCAATAAACAATGGGAGACACTCAAAGCTTGTTAACTGAACATGACCCGATTTATAACTGGGAAAACCAACAATGGTGCGTTATATACAATGAAAACTGTATAAAAATGTTGCAAGGCACATCGATATAAGAGCAAAGCATCATAAAACATGCTGAAATACATGATGGAGGACATCAAGAAGGTAACACATGAGTTGTCTTAAATGGAATGCAATAACTTGGTGGTCCTGGGAGACAGCCGAGCCTGGAGGTGTAAATGGGATGTAGGACACGGTATGATCTCACAGGCTCTGACCTTGGTGTCAGGGTCATGAAGATATTAAGCTCAGTAGGCACAGCTATGCAGCGGAGGCACATATGATAAAAACAAATTAGACAAAATAAGGCAACTCAGAGTGTAAGAAAATAGCAGGAAAGTTATGCTGCAGTATGTGACACACCAAATTACAGGGCAGAGAGTGATATGTATTTCATAGACTACATCAGTAAACATGTATCATTTATTGCAGGAACCACACATTAAAGTTGGATGTAATAAAATATATGTTTTTAGCACACATTAAAGTTGGATGTAATAAAATATATGTTTTTAGCACACATTAAAGTTGGATGTAATAAAATCATTTGATATGAAACTCCTTGAACTGGCCAACCAAACAAATCACTCTCTGTCCACCCCCCGCCCCTTCAAAAAAGCATTATTTTTCACAAGGTTTATGAGGCATTAGTCAAGAATATCAACTGTAGGACGAATATAGGCCAAGCGTTGTCAAATCGTTTATTTCAACCTGTATGGGCAGCATGGCATGAGTCATTCACGAAATTTTACACACAGCCTCACGTAGTAACATTAGATGAATATTTCTGAGCCAACAATAACAATGTAAACAATTCCCATACACAAAAAATGATTAGACATAACTCACTTCATTGGCCTACGGCCCAATCGCCCGAGTCCCGGTATATCAGACCGTTACCAGCTTGCTTCAGCAGTTTGGCGACGACCATCACCACCCAGGTATCACCACCTATTAAGACCTGGGCAGTATTGCCACCAAACTAATCACAAATATAATTACAAGTCACACGAACAAAGAAACATATCAATGCGCACACAAACATATCATTTATGATACACTCCCGCCTACAATGAAATTTAGTTATAATATTACAAAAGATTATTGTTCCTCAACAGGGAGAAGCACTATGAGTCTGTGGACGGATCTATTCATAGTCTTGTCTTTAGTACCATGATACTTATCTCCAGGTTTACAGATTTTATACCTGAGCTTCACTTCTCTAACCATACCATCTCTACTCTGTTCAACCTTCGATACCTGTGCTAGCTTCCACTTTCCTCTTACTGGGTTAGGGTCTTGTACAAGCACAATGTCCCCTACTCGTGCATTTCTCTTTTCAACATGCCATTTTTGTCTGATCAACAGTGTAGGGAAGTAGTCCCTATGCCACCTTTTCCAGAAAGAGTTCACAATAGATTGAGTAAAATGTAAACGCCTCCCAGGATCTTCATTGGTGGCAAATGATCCAGTGGGAACCCGTGAGTTATTGTGTCCCAGCAGTAAACCATTAGGGCACAGGTATGCACCAAACTCTATACTATACCCCGGTTTCATACCAATTAGTCTGTTATTCAATAAGTTCGCTACTTCATACATTATGGTCTGAAGCTCACCGAAGGTTAGAACGCTGTCTCCCATTGATCTAATTAAACCATTCTTCACCAGCCTAATCAAACTCTCACAAGCACCGTTCAGCCAGGGGGCGTCACTGGACTTATTAAACTCCCACTTAACACCCCTGTCACTTCCAAATTTCGAGAGAGTGTTCAAATCAAACTCTTTGCTGGCAACCCTTAGCTCCTTATTAGCAGCAACCAACTGCGGTCCATTATCTGAATGTATTGTACATGGATATCCTCTAATGCTCACAAACCTTCTAAATGTTCTTAAGAATGCCTCAGTACTATAGTTCTCAGCAATTTCAAGGTGGACAGCCCTGGTGGTTAAACAAGTATAAATGACCCCAAAACATTTTCCGCGGGTTCTCCGTTTCACTGTATCTCTTATAGTAAAGGGACCAAACAAATCCGTGGCTGTGTGGTAGAAGGGTGGTGTGGGCTTCATACGAACATCACTGACTTGACCCATACATTGATCTTCAATCTTTCCATAGTATTTTCTGCATAGTACACACCTTTTCTTAATTGATCTTAGTATTCTCCTCGCCCCTGGAACCCAAAACCTTGACTGCAATTTTGCTAGGGTAGATTCTATCCCACCATGATCAATTTGATGTAAATGCAACATATATAGTTTAGTGAATGGATGTTTAGTTGGAAGTAAGATGTACTGCTCTTGATTCCAGTTATCTTTGAGCCACTTGGCAATCCTCTTACCCACTACTATCATTCCATTCCAAAGAGCAGGCCCAGGTCTCTTATACTTCTGTTGCCAATCAAGCATGTCACTTTGAATTGTCCTTATCCACAGACACTCAGCTGCTTTTATGTCTTCTGCTGAAGGCTCACCAAACGCTCCCTTAAATGATTTGGTTTTCACACATGACAAAATTCTGCTTGTCACTCTCAAAAGTTTAACATAACTAGTGAAGTTATCCAAGTTTATTTCACCCAAGATATTCTCATCTCCTCTTGAACACACTAGTGTTACTGATCTCCTATCAGGCAGCTCCTCTTCAACACTTTGACAGACAGGCCATTCCGTCTGAGGTCTGCTCAGAAACTCTGGTCCCTTTTGCCACAAATAATCCTTACTAAGCATGTAAGGTTCACAAGGTTTTGTTACAAGGTCAGATACATTATGCTTTGACTCAACCCACCACCACTCAGAAGGGTCTGATTTACACTGAATTTCAGCCACTCTTGAAGCAACAAATGTGTTAAACCCATGTGATTCTTTCTGTATCTGTGAACGTACAATTGTTGAGTCTACAATGTGCATGACTTCACTATACTTCAAATTAGATTCCCTTTCAATGCACTCCCGCAGTCTACAAGAAAGAACTGCTCCACATAATTCCATTCTTGGTATGGTTATCTGTTTCACGGGTGCAACCCGGTTCCTTGATGCAATCAAGTGGACATCATAACCGCCTGAACTCAACTAGGTCGAATCATCCCCATGTCAACATCAGGAAATATATCAGGCAACCGAGACAGATCAACATGTGGTACCTGTGATGATATCTCATCCATGCCAACGGCCTTCAATTCGTATTCTACACCTGCCTTGTCATGTATCTTTATAGTGTATTCTTTACTAGCACATCTTTCAGTCACATTTCCGACCTTAACCATCGACATCAAGATGTCTCTACCCTCAGCATGTAGTTTCCTGGCCATATTATGAGTGATCAAGGTAATGTCTGACCCAGAGTCCCACAAAACAGTGAGTGGTTGACAATTGCTGTATATGGTGCTAACACATAACATGGCCTTGTTACTCGTACAGCTACCTGAATTGGCTGACACTTCATTATTGATGAATGATCCATGAAGTAGTGGATGGTGGTTTTTGCCACAAACATTACCTACACTATCCTTCATATCGCACATCAAACCAGACCTACACATCCTGGCGACATGTTTTCCCCCTAAACATCGGAAACATACACCCTTCCTTTTGGTTATCTCTAAACGTTCAATGTTGCTTAGGGATCTGAATTTACCACATTCATTTATGTCATGCCCGTCAAATTCATGCACCCAACATCTTTTACCAATGTTCTTCTGTTAGCACTGATGGTGTTACTAGCAAACTGAACCCTCATTTCTTCTAATGTCTTGTACATACTCCTTTGATCTTCTTGCACTCTTTTAACAATATCATGCAAATCTGGATCATCTACTTCCTGTGAACTTCTGACGTTACACACATTTGAAGTTTCTGACTTCATATTTCTAACACTGGATTCAGAATATTCTATTACCCTTTTCTCACACAATAAAAATTTTAGCAGTTCTGGAAATAACTCATTCTTATCAGAAATTTTGTCAGCTGTCATTACCCATTCACTTTTCTGAATCCTAGGCAATAACCTTTTAACCATACTAACAATGCTGACAGAACTCGTTTCCTTCTGAAGATTAACCTTCTGTAAGTCTAAATAGCAACGTTCTATTACATTAACCATGTTAACGAAGCCTCTGTCATCTCCATCTCTTATTACCTTTAAAGACTTCAGATCACTAATAACAAGATCAAACAATTTTCTGGGGTCTCCATATTCTTTGTCTAGTCTTTTAAACATCTCCTCATAGTCTTTTCCACATCCTAATATGACTTTCAGGGGTTTCTCCCCCAGACATTGCCTGAGTGCAAAGGGATTCTTCCCATACTTTGAGACAATAATGTTGACAAAATCGTCTTTAAAATTAGGATATTCTCTGAAATCTCCTTCAAACTTAGGGGGTTTCAGTGCCTCAACCTTAAGTTGACAACTATTACCACTGGCAGTGGCCTTATTCTTTACGATGGACAACAAGCGTAAAACTTCACACCGATCACTTTCACAGTCAAATAACCAGTCACCCTGGGCAGTATTGCCACCAAACTAATCACAAATATAATTACAAATCACAATATCCCAAACATTTCACAGTCAATGACTCAACACCTGTAATTCCCAAGCCCCAAAGATAAAATAGATAAATAACTTACTTAATTGGCCGTCAGGCAGTACCAAGTACCCGGCATACAAATCACCGTCAGTGCACTGACCACCACCACCTCCCTACCGAACCGGCGCACACCTTTATCACACAAAGTCCTACGCCACCCGTCAATACACAAACACCAAACACATGGCACAAAATCCAGGACAGGGAGGTGGTGGCGGTGGAGTAGACACTGGAGCACAGCTGACTCCTCACAATGGCTGCACCCTCCAGGAGGGCAGAAACGCCACGTCATCAACAAAATACATACAACAAGCGCACGAACAAAGAAACATCAATGCGCACACAAACATATCATTTATGATACATCAACTTCCATTACATTTTGTCAAAAAAAAAAAATTATTCCTGTGATTATGTATATCATATAAAGCAGAAAGAATGTGCATGCTGTAATACAAACACGATTACTCCTGGAAGCCACATTAATGATGCCACACACGTGATGATAGACACTTAGTGTGATGAAATTACATGCTGTATTTCACATTATGAAACCAAGACAAGTGTCACTGCAGCACATTATTAGGTAAGGCAGACACCAAAAGCTTGTTACCTGACCAAGATTAAACATAACAGGCAAAATCCACAATAAAGCATTGCATACTGTTGGGTAGGGAAGAGAACAAATGCTTCCAAGCATTACACCTGAAATAAACAATGGCAGATATTCAAAGCTTGTGAGCTGAACAAGATCTGATTTATAACAGGCAACACCAACAATGGTGCATTACATGCGATATCTGGCAGGGGATTCCTTGCATTACAAGTGGAAAGTGGCAGACACCTAAAGCTTGTTAACTGAACAAGATCTGATTTATAACAGGCAGAACCAACAATGGTGCATTACATGTGATCAAAAGGGAAGATAAATGATTCCTTGCATTGCAACTGGAAAGTGGCAGACACCCAAAGCTTGTTAATTGAACAAGATCTGATTTATAACAGGCAAGACTAACAATGGTACATTACTTGCAATATTTGGCAAAGTATATGGAAAAAAATCTTGGCGTAACAAGAGTAATAGTATATAATGGCAAATCCTACGAAGTATCTCTTCTTTTGACAAAGCCTGTGCTCTTTGCTGCAGGGCTGTCAGAGTCTGTTTGCTCCAGCCAACATTTACTGAAATACTCCTGAGTCATGAGTGAGGTGTTGAAACTGAAGGCAAGTGAAATACTGTGCTTAGAAATCTATTAGCATTTGGACTTTGACAGTATAAAGCCAGAGCAAACCTCCTCTCTTGTAACCCATATCTCCTACTAGGCTTAGATCTGGGCATCTTACAGCATGTTGAACCTGACCTCAGAAAAAATCCACCCCTATTGGATCTAAAAAAGTGCTGGCTCTGGGCAAAAACTGCCCAGGAGTTGTAACAGCCTGGGCTTTGAGCTGCCTTGCCTCCCGGCGCAGACGGCAGACTGTTGTGTGCAGCAATTTTCACTTCTCATGTCTGAAAATACATGAAAAATATTTAATCACAATTAATCACAATTCTAAATAATAAAATATGTGCATGTAATTGCATTATTTTCAGTGCTATAAGGACAGTGAATCTAAGCATTGACATTATGTCTGCACGCCAGCTTCGATGGAAGGCTTCACTTAGATTGCCTGACAAGAGTAATATTTTCAGGAGATGGGGGAGAGGATACAACTGGAGACTCTTGACAGATATAATGTCAAGATCTACAAGCACCCATTTACCATATATATCTTTGACGTTCAGTCCATACTAAAACATTTGTCAATGTGTTGCCACACTAAAAATCTAAAAATTCCCTGTTTCTGCAATGTTAGTCATACCTAAGCCCTGCTAAACCATCCAAGTGAATCAAGAATGAGTTCCGGGCGACAGCATGAGCCAATACTAAATGGCGTCACTTAAAAAAAATTGTCTGCATCATGACGGGCCTGGGCCGACTGCCAGGCCCCTGAAGAAAACCTACCGGCGCTATAGGCAGGTGAAAAAAAAATAAAGGATCACATCAGAAGAATGGACAAAGGTTTGTTAGTGGCACTTCAAGGTTATGCTACCTCTTCAAAGATTGGCCAGTCATGGTTTAAAGTGGAACAGGATAAACAAGAAACAGGAAGGTGTCTGTGGACACTACTGTTACTATCAATTGCCAGCCTTTGGCAAAATTTGAACCTATGCTATCAAGAACATAAGACCCATATGCTGATCACTCGACTAATCGTAACGGTACTACAGCCATAGAAACATAATAAAGAGTTTAAATATATCATTCAAAATATCAGCCTTTTTCATACCTTTTTCTTAAGATATGTAGCCTACTGGTGTAACAGTTAAATATTGAACTCAATTTGTATGCAGAGATGTGAGGTATGTTATTAAGCTGTAATGTTTCCAACACATTAGTTGTGATTGAAGCAACACGGAACAGTAACTAAAGAGGATAAATTATCTCTGAGAACAAGAGGTTCCTTACTATAGTGTGGTGAGCTTGATGGCCGAGTCGAGTCTCCTCCAACCCCATCAAGTTCACACCCTGTTGAGAGGCAATTTTTTTATCAAAGTGAAAAATGGATGCAAATGGTCACTAAAACTAGTTATTATACTTGGTGTCACAAATTCGGGCAAAGAATTTAGGGAAGGACTCCCGGACTTGGCGCCACTGATGAGGTAAATGATCTCGTGCACTCATTGGGCTATAATATATACATTGTTATAATGTGTATCATTGTCTTGTTACTATATATTACCTACTGATAATGGAAATACATGTCAGGATTAATCATCAAATACAAGGAAAAAAGAATCATGTATGGAAATTGTGAACTTTTAAGTTCATGTAACAAACAAGGTTTATTATACACAAAAAGGTTGGATACTTCAGATGTAAAAGATTTTTGGATATAACATCACCCCCTTCCTCCATATTGGTTCTTTAAAGCAAGGGTTGACTACAGCTGATTATTATTTGCGGCAGGTTTCAAGACACTTTTTTTAGTGCAAAGCATCTGGAAATCAATGATCATTATAAGGAATACTTCTCATGATTAGCTATTAAAACTTGACAACCTAGAAGGATGCACCATCAGACTGTAAAGGATAGATATTTTATAAGACATAGCTACATTGGTGGATCCAAGGGGGGGCCCAGGGGGCCCGGGCCCCCCCAATGGTCCTGAGTGATACAGGAAAACTAGCTCAAAACCGCGCTGCGGCTAAAACAATGCTTTGGCACAAAGTCCAGGCCGTTATACTCATTGATTTAGGTCACGCCACCAGTTTTTCAAGACCAGGACTGCCGAGAATGGCTAATCGGTAATGCCACCCGCAAAAAGTCTGACGTCCCCCCCAAACTCATTTCCTGGATCTGCACCCAAAGACATACCGTAACATGGTTCAGTGATCATGGACAAAAAAATGTTAAGACAATCAATATCCAATCATTTCAGGATACATAAATCAGCATCCATATGAAGGAATTCTACAACTTAAAAGTGATGTTGAGCAGGGCATGTGTTAAGTGACTCGCACAGTCTATTTTGTGAAGTCATAATTAGATTAATAACACAACAATCAACAAACACTAGATGAAGTATTCATTCCAAAATCAGTACATGGAGTTGGTGCAGTGCAATGGGGAGCACATTCCTGCAGCTCACCAAGAGGGTTGGATGCTGCCATGTACATCAGGGGGTGGCTAAATGTCTTCACCCTTGGCCTCTTTCTTGGACTCTCCCCTTCAGCTGCCACATTCTCTTGGATGATATCGGACGTGTTCGGATCCGTTGGGATGTGGTTGTGTTAGATGTGGAATAACATACGACAGTGTAACATGGAAGGAAAGAGTATGTCCACACGGTAAAATACAGAGATGAGGATTGCACTGCATTAGTTAAGTGATTACAAGATGTAAATTGAAATTCTCTGGATATTGAAAGGATGTACGGGGACGACTGGGTGAGAAGGGAGAGAGATGCAGATTTTGATGTTATATAGCTAGTTACACCAATGAAGACTTAGGACATACACATTCAGAAAGACCACAATTTTGGCTGCTAGACGAAAAAACACTAGATGTCAAAGTGCCAGGACATTGAAGGAAGTAATAATAAGAAAAGCAATAATAATTAATGAGTATAAATATATTTCTGATATTTTTGTTTATCTTGATACTAGTATTGGAATTTTCAAACACTAATAATATAATAAATGAATATTGATAAATTAATGAAAATAAATACATTATTTGTACTAATACTACCACTAACAATATTAACAGCACTGCACCTAAGAGACTGAGCAATAAACTGAGTCTGAAATATAACCATAATTAAACTGTCTCTGTCTGAGTGTTATGTGAAGCTTGCTCCATGCACCGTGATAGGAATGGCATAGATGCGTGCAGGTTGCTGATATACTTACAGTCACCAGTCACTTGTAGATTGGCACCAAAATGTGTTGGAAGCATTGGCGGCCAGCTTCTATTTCTTTAATTATTATTTTCTTTAAACAAAGGAGACAGCTCAAGGACAACAAAGCGTACTAGAAAAAAAAAGACCCACTACTCACCGCTCCCAAACAGACAAAAGTAGAGTCTTGATACACTCTTCTTGAAGGCCAAATTATAGGCAGGAGGAAATGCAGACGAAGGAAGGCTGTTTCAAAGTTTATCAGTGTAAGGGATGCAATAGTGGAGATGCTGGTTAACTTTTGCATAAGATGTTTGGCAAGATAGAACATGCAGTAATTGACTTAAACTAGAAAAGTATAGATTTAGGAGGGAAATGGGCAGGCATTGGTTTAGTAATAGGGTGGTGGGGGAATGGAATAGACTCAGCAATCACATAGTGAGTGCAGGGACGATAGCTTGTTTTAGAAGTAGACTGGATAGCTACATGGACGAGGCTGACAGGTGGTAGTGGGGAGGAATCTGGAGCTTCCGCGTATAGACCATTCGGCCTCTTGCCGCGGGAGGAGGGGAGGCATGCAGATAGCAAGTTCAGAACAGCTGCCAGCGTGAAAATAATTAGATATATATATATATATATATATATATATATATATATATATATATAGATATATATATATATTTATATATATATATATATATATATATATATATATATATATATATATATATATATATATATATATATATATATATATATATATATATATATATATATATATATATATATATATATATATATATATATCACTTACCCCGGCTGGCATCCTTCCGTAATAAATGTAGCTTCAGACCAGGCCGTGTCCTCTTTTTCACCACAAAGGGACATGATTTGAGGCTCCGGCTGGTAAACGTTGCGGCCGCGTCGATGTTATGATTTCTGAACGAGACAGCGTTGCAATCGGAGCAGAGAAAGATATTGCTGCGAATAGCTGTATAATAAATAGTATAAGTTAGACCAAGATGGCGCCACTATAAACACTCGCCTGCGCCAGAACGGGCTGGGCCGACCATCAGGCCCCACCTGGAAGAAGCCTTGGGCCGACCATCAGGCCCCACCAGGAAGATGCCTACCGGCGCAACAGGCAAAAAGACGTAAAAAAAAAAAAAAATAAATAAAATATCCACCCACTCTTTCCCCCCACAAACCAATGATTCAATGTAAATCATTACTGGTGGAAGTCAGCGTGCGTGCTAAAACAATGAGTTTGGAAAAAAAAACATGATCACATAGTTTTTAAAGAACGGCAGTAGGGCTACAACCTTGGTTCATTCCAGTATGTATACAGAAAGGTTAAACACATAAAACTCATCTAACCACTGGTAGCCTCCCACAAATGAAGAGAAAGTAGTATAATTGCGGTATAATAATATAACAATAATAGCATTACTCATGACATGCAGTCAGGCTATATCTACCTAGTAAAAAAAAAAATATATATATATATATATATATATATATATATATATATATATATATATATATATATATATATATATATATATATATATATATATATATATATATATATATATATATATATATATATATATATATATATATATATATATATATATATATATATATATATATATATATATATATAGTTCCTACTGTTCATTTTAATATTTATCTCCCTATAATTTTTTTATTTATTTGATGGGAAATAACCAAACTGAAGAAAAAAAGTAGCAACATTTGCTGCTTGATCCCATGTAACAACACTGCTGATGAGTACTGGGGGCTGGGGTGACTGTCTGGAGGGGGGCAGGCGCCTGGATGTAAACAACGCTGCTCCTGCCCCATCTGTTGCAACCGACATACACCACCACCCGCACACGGTCTCGCATAGAGGCCCCCTCTCCTTGGTTAGGACCAGGAGGTCTTTTGCTGTTTGCTTTTCTTTTGTACTCCTTCCTTTGTACCTTCCTTCCCTTCCCTACTCACCCTACCCCATTTCTTTCCCCCTTCCTCTCGTTCCCATCCCTTACCACATACATCTCCCTCCCTCCCTCCCTCCCTTCCTTCCTCTACCGCTCCTGCCTCCCCTCTCGCCCCTCCCCCTTTCCTTTCCTTCTCTCCTCTCCTCTTTACTCTCATTCCCCTCCCTCCCCTCTTCCCTCTCGCTTCCCTCTCTCACCTCCTTCATCCCCTTTCTGGCTCACCTTCTACTTACCCTTCCTTCTCTCCCTTTCCTTCCTCACCTTCGTATCTCTCTCCCTCACACCTCTCGCACCCAACCTCCCCTCTCCCTAGTTTCCTTCCTCAATCTCCCTCCCCCTTCCCCTCCCCAGCTCTCTTCTTCCTCTAGCAATCCTTCCCACCAGCCTCCCCTGCAACACCCACTTCCAAACCTGCTTATTCTCCATCAGCTCAATCCATTGCCCAGAGCTTCTTTTCTCTCTCTCTCTCTCTCTCTCTCTCTCTCTCTCTCTCTCTCTCTCTCTCTCTCTCTCTCTCTCTCTCTCTCTCTCTCTCTCTCTCTCTCTCTATCGCTGCCAGCTTTCATCTCCGTCCTTCCTCCGCTCCCTTCCTTCCTTCAGCACCTTCCTCTCCCTGCTGCCCCTCTCCCTGCTGCCCCTCTCCCTGCTACCTCTCCCCCTAACTTACTTCTTCCTCCCTGTAGAAACAGAGAGTGTTGAAACCATCAACTTCTTTAAAAATCGCATAGACCAGGGGTTCTCAAAGTGGTCGATATCGACCCTCAGGAGTCGATGGGACTATTCAAGGGGTCAATGAATAGCCAGGGGGTCGAAAGGGGGTCGATGAATAACTAGGGGGTCGGTGAATGTTTACTGCTGGGGTCGAAGAGACCATTGAAGCCTCCGCTTCAAATTCTCGATAATAATTTGTAAATATCTGAAGACTGACACACACAATTAGATCAAAAATATATAATAATTTCTTGAATTCAGACAATAGGTTAATTTTTTTCAGCAAATCTTTAGAAATTTCAGCAGTGCTGGCAACACTACCTTTAACCAACCCCTCCCCCTCATCGTCTCTCGCAGCTCTACTGTCCGTACTAGGGTCCGAACAGGACGCATTCCTGTCTCTGTCACGTACTGAGTGACCGAGCGTATCCCCTGTGGCGTCCCTGTGGCCCCTCTGTCCCCACAGCTCTCACCTCAATACGGCGCGTGCGCGGCCAACCTTCCCGTTCAGACTCCGCCCTCATGAGCACGTGGATCGACTAACAACACACACACACACACACACACACACACACACACACACACACACACACGTGCGCACACGCCGCATTGCTTTCTTTTGCAAGAAAGTATACATGCACCATTTCATACTGTTCATAAATTGATTGTCTCAAATAGTCAATGATGACATCTACGTGAAATGATATATACTTACTATCAACTCTGTATTGTCCCTTAGAGATGGCCTTCGCCACTCCTCTCCTCTGAAATATCTGCCATGGCTCCTGATGAACCTGGCGTGTGCGTACGCGTGTGTGTGTTTGTTGTTAGTTGATCCACGTGCTCGTGAGGGCGGAGTCTGGACGGGTGGGTTGGCCGCGCACGCGCCGTATTGAGGTGAGAGCTGCGGGGACAGAGGAGCCACAGGGACGCCACGCCGCCACCCCACCCACGTCTCTCTCGCTGTCTCGCATATAGTAGTCTCGCATATAGCAGTTCAGGGCACTCTCAGCTCCCGTAAGTGTGGTCCGTGAACTGATTATTGACTTGCGTTGAAAATTATGTGTAATAGACATAATGGCTGCTGTTGCTGCTCAGAAGAAATGCCAACAACATTCTCAGGAATATTTGAGATATGGATTCATTACCTCATTAACCAAGGACACCATGCCATTGTGTCTCTTGTGTGAAAAGACTTTCAGTAATGGTGCCATGAAACCTGCAAAGATGAAGGGCCACCTTGAAAGGGTTCACTCTGATAAGGAAAACAAAGACCTTGACTATTTCAAGACACTGAAAGAAAAACTCAAAAGTCGATCAAATATCAAGACTTTTTTCAAAGCACCCGCCAGTGGTGATACTGAAGGAGGTTTGACGCCTCATACAACATCTCCCTCATGATAGCAAAGAAAGGAAAGGTGCACACTATTGATGAGGAAATCATAATCCCAGCCATTAAAGAAGTTATAGAAACTGTTATGAAGAAAGATTATCATTCTGTTCTGAAAAACATGTCATTAAATAACAGTACAGCGCAAAGAAGAATTGATGAAGTGGCGGATGGTGAAGAAAAAAAAAAACTTGGTATCTTGGTATCTAGCAAGTTATCTCTACAACTCGATGAGTCAACTTTGGCAGCTCTAATCTTCTCATGGCCTATGTGAGGTATTACACTCAAGGTCAAAAGAACATTAATGATGAATTTTTGTTTGCCCAGTATCTCACAGCTGATGCAACAGGTGAGACAATTTTACAGTGTGTGCAGCAGTATTTTGAAAAGCACAGCATACCTCTCAGTAATATTACTGCAGTGGCTCCTGATGGTGCACCGGCAACGCTTGGCCGGTACAGAGGATTTGCAAGCCTACTCAAAGAACAAGTGCGTGATGTACGTACGGTACACTGTGTACTGCACAGGCAACATCTTGTAGCCAGAAACTCAGTAGTGAACTGCACGATGCCTTGAAAGTGTGCATCAGGGCAATTAACAAAATCAAGGCACATCCACTTAACTCACGATTGTTTGCACTGCTGTGCCAAGAGAATGATGACATGTTTAACCAATTACTCCTGCACACTGAGCTAAGGAGGCTGTCTAGGAGTCACAGCTTGCAAAGACTTGTTGACTTGTACAACACAACTGTTCAATTCCTGGCAGACGTGGACTCATCTCTATGCGAAGAGTTGAAAAAATGCAAAAACGACCTGTTCTATTTGGCAGACCTCTTTTCTAAATTTAATGAAACACAGAAACGTCTGCAGGGTAAAGATGTTACCATCATTCAGGCCAGGACAGTTCTGCTGGGATTCCAAGGCAAGCTAAGCTTGTTTAGAGCTTCACTGGCACGTAAAGATTTTCAGTATGTTTCTAATTTACAAGAGATACAAAGTAAAAGCATTTCTGATGGTGACCTAGAAATATACATGACTCATCTGGAGAATTTAACTGAAGACTTTAAAGTGCGCTTTGAAGACCTGGCGAAAATGAAAGTGCCTGAATGGATCCTAACACCGTTCGATGTTGAAATAGGGAATGCAGACATTGCCTTACACCTGCAGGAAGAACTCATTGACATGACTGTGGACCTGGAAGCAAGTGCCTTGTTCAGAAGAAAAGGCCCCCGTGAGTTTTTGATCAACAAGAACAACGTTGCTAAATATTCTCAACTTTGTGCAGTGGTTGAGCCATTTTTACTTGCTTTCCCATGCAAACGCAGTCTTAACAAAACAGAGGAGCAGACCGAGCTTGGAAGAACGAGGCGACCTACGGCTGAACCTCACCAACCTGCAACCTAATATCAGCGTCCTTGTTGATGCCCATCAGGCACATCAGGCACATTGATGATGTCAACAGTGAAAGAAGAAGAGTATGTTGCACTGAGAACTACGTTACATAAACTCGCACACCTCGACATATTTTCTTACTGTGTGTTACCTTTTTATCATACTGCACGTCAACTACTACTTCTACTACGGCACGTCAACTACTACTTCTACTACGGCACGTCAACTACTACTTCTACTACGGCACGTCAACTACTACTTCTACTACGACTACGGCTACTCATTCCTGGAGTAGGTAGGAAGACACCTACCGAACGGGCGCAAGCCACTCCCGGTGAGGTATATATGGGAGGTGAGAAGGGAGCTGAAGCCCTCCAAAGACCCTTCCCATGTCCTCACTAACCGTTTCCCTATTGTCTCACCAACACCGGAGAGTAGTTCAGCATGCTCTCTAAAGACAGATCCTCTCTTTATCCACACCACACTACATTCACACAACATATACACCTTTTCCCAAAATTAAAATTTCAAAATGGAGCACCTACACCAAGCCTCGGAGTCCCCGCCTGGGGGGGGGGGGGGACCACAAATTCCCCCAGGGAGGACTCCCCTTCTGGGTGCCGACCCGAGAGGTGTCTTGATAACTCCTCGAACCTCTTTCTTCTCAATTTCTGCAACATTCGCGGTCTTCGCTCTAATTTTCATTCTGTAGAACATCATCTCTCCTCCTCTAAACCTCACCTTCTCTTCCTTACCGAAACACAGGTTTCTGAGGCTACTGACAGCAATCTCTACTCTGTTCCCTCCTACTATCTCTATCCTAAATTTCAATCCAAAGCTGGATGTTGCGCCTACGTGCGCAACGACATCACTTGCTCTCGTGCCCACGACCTTGACTCTTCTGAATTTTCCACCATCTGGCTAAGACTTCATTGTCATTCTATTACTAAATACATCTGTGCTGTTTATCTCTCACCTAACTCTACCAACTATGTAAAATTCTTTGACTATTTGAGTTCTACAGTGGAGCACATCTTGACCCACTCTCCCTTCGCTGAAATCTCCATCCTAGGAGATTTCAATGTTCACCACCAGCTTTGGCTTTCATCCTCTTTCACTGACCATCCTGGTGAACAAGCCTACAACTTTGCTATCCTCAACGACCTAGAGCAGTTGGTCCAGCACCTTACACGTATTCCCGACCGTCTTGGAGACCGGCCCAACATTCTAGACCTCTTCTTTACCTCAGACCCTTCTGCTTATTCTGTCAAACTGTTCTCTCCGTTGGGCTCCTCCGATCACAATCTTATTTCTGCATCCTGTCCTATCGCTCCTGTACACCCTCTGGACCCACCGAAGAGGCGATGCTTCTGGTATTTTGCTTCAGCTCGGTGGGACGACCTGAGGATGTACTTTTCCGATTTCCCGTGGAATGATTATTGCTTCCAGGATAGAGACCCCTCTGTGTGTGCTCAGCGCATCACAGAGGTGATTGTCTCTGGAATGGAGCCATACATTCCTCGTTCTTTCTCTACTCCTCACGCTAAAAAGCCTTGGTTTAATCACGCTTGTTCTCGTGCTGTCAATGATAGAGAGGTAGCTCACAAAAGGTACCAGAGCCTTCAAACTAATGCTAATTATGAACTTTACATATCTGCCCGAAATCGTGCCAAATCTATTCTCCGACTAACCAAAAATTCTTTCATTAATAGAAAATGCCAAAACCTTGCTTTCTCTAACTCTTCCCGTGACTTCTGGCATCTAGCCAAAAACATCTCCTCCAACTTCACTTCTTCATCTTTCCCTCCACTCCTTAGTCCTGAAGGCAACACTGCCGTCTCATCTATCTCTAAGGCTGAGCTCTTCTCTCAAACTTTTTCTAAAAACTCCACTCTGGACGATTCTGGGCATATTCCTCCTACTCATCCCCCCTCTGACTCCTTTATGCCTGTTATAAAGATTCTTCAAAATGATGTTTTCTATGCCCTCTTTGGCCTCAATCCTCAGAAGGCTTATGGACCTGATGGAGTGCCTTCTATTGTCCTTAAAAACTGTGCCTCCGTGCTGTCACCCTGCCTGGTCAAACTCTTTCGCCTCTGCCTGTCAACATCTACCTTTCCTTCTTGCTGGAAGTATGCCTTCATGCAGCCTGTGCCTAAGAAGGGTGACCGCTCCAATCCCTCAAACTACCGTCCTATAGCTTTACTTTCTTGTCTATCTAAAGCTTTTGAATCAATCCTTAACCGGAAGATTCAAAAGCACCTTTCCACTTCTGACCTATCTGATCGCCAGTATGGGTTCCGCAAGGGGCGTTCTACTGGTGATCTCCTAGCCTTCTTAACTGACTCTTGGTCATCCTCTCTTAGCCGTTTCGGTGAAACTTTTGCTATTGCGCTGGACATATCAAAAGCTTTTGATAGGGTCTGGCACAAATCTTTGCTTTCCAAACTACCCTCCTATGGTTTCTATCCTTCTTTCTGTACCTTTATCTCCAGTTTCCTTTCTGACCGTTCTATTTCTGCCGTGGTAGACGGTCAGTGTTCTTCCCCTAAATCTATTAACAGTGGTGTCCCACAGGGTTCTGTCCTATCTCCCACTCTTTTTATGTTGTTCATTGATGATCTTCTTTCCAAAACGAACTGTCCTATCCATTCCAACGCCGATGATTCCACTCTGCTTTACTCAACTTCTTTTAATAGAAGACCCACCCTACAGGAACTTAACGACTCAAGGCTGGAGGCTGCAGAACGCTTAGCCTCAGACCTTACTATTATTTCCGATTGGGGCAAGAAGAGCCTGGTGTCCTTCAACGCCTCAAAAACACAGTTTCTCCACCTATCCACTCGACACAATCTTCCAAACAACTATCCCCTATTCTTTGACAACGCCCAGCTATCACCTTCCTCAACACTAAACATCCTCGGTCTATCCTTAACTCAAAATCTCAACTGGAAACTTCATATCTCATCTCTTACTAAATCAGCTTCCTCGAGGCTGGGCGTTCTGTACCGTCTCCACCAGTTCTTCTCCCCTGCACAGTTGCTGTCCATATACAGGGCCTTGTCCGCCCTCGTATGGAGTATGCATCTCATGTGTGGGGGGGCTCCACCCACACAGCTCTTCTGGACAGAGTGGAGGCTAAGGCTCTTCGTCTCATCAGCTCTCCTCCTCATACTGATAGTCTTCTACCTCTTAAATTCCGCCGCAATGTTGCCTCTCTTTCTATCTTCTATCGATATTTCCACGCTGACTGCTCTTCTGAACTTGCTAACTGCATGCCTCCCCCCCTCCCGCTGCCCCGCTGCACTCGACTTTCTACTCATGCTCATCCCTATACTGTCCAAACCCCTTATGCAAGAGTTAACCAGCATCTTCACTCTTTCATCCCTCACGCTGGTAAACTCTGGAACAATCTTCTTTCATCTGTATTTCCTCCTGCCTACGACTTGAACTCTTTCAAGAGGAGGGTATCAGGACACCTCTCCTCCCGTATTTGATCTTGCTTTCGGCCACCTCTTTTGTTTCTTTTTTAGGAGCAGCGAGTAGAGGGCTTTTTTTTTATTATTGTTTTCTTTTTTTGTGTGCCCTTGAGCTACCTCCTTTGTTGTAAAAAAAAAAAAAATGATTTTGACATCGGTGTTTTTTTTTTCCTTGAATTAAAAGCAACAGGGTCGATAGAAATTTTGAAACTTCATTGGTGGGTCGACGAGTTAAAAAGTTTGAGAAGCCCTAGCATAGACCGTCACTTCGTGGCCACAGGAGTACACTGAACGTACGTACCGAAGTGTTTGGGGCTGCTCTGAGGGCACAAAGTCGAGTAGATTATATCGCCAGAGCGGGCAACCTCGTAATGAGCCAGTAGACTTCCTGTGGCCAGTCTTTCCATGTTTCCATATTTTCCTCTTACTCATCCCCCCATCCTCCCCATCCCTCCCCTCCTCTCCCTCCTCACCCTCCGAGAATAAGCTTCAAGGTGAGGTTAGGAAGAGATCCAGCGTGGTGGGCGTGTCTCAAGGGGTCACGGATACGTGTAGATACAGCAACGACTTTGCCGGTGGGTCCAGAGGCTCCACAGGGGCCACAAGACAGAGTACAAGGAACAGCTACACGGGGAGTGTAGATTACCAGAACAAGCTGAAAGGCCAGAGGTCGGTGTGGTGACCCTAGATGCGGACAAAGGCTCCAGCAGGCCTTAAGCCACGGGAAAAGATTTACCCTCCCGAACAGACAACTCATGAGCTTCGAGAAGTGGAGGTATCCCCACGACATTAGGAAGAGTCTGGAGCAGCGGTTCTCAACCTTCTTCACTCCATTCCACCCTTCATGAATTTTCAACATCCTTGTGGCTCCCCTTCATCTTTTTCCCAAACCCCACCCCGCCAAAAAAGGTAAAAAGTGTATATGAAGAGAACACCTTTGCTGTATTACAAAGCTGACAATCATAATTATCTAGTATTTTGATAGATTGTTGTGATATACTTCCATTATTAGACTACAAAAGACTAGTGGACACTCGCCTCACAGCAAATGCCTAACATTATTTAGAAATGAATAATCTCTAACAGTTCGCAATGGCCCCCCTAAATTCTTGCTATGACCC
Source organism: Eriocheir sinensis (assembly GCF_024679095.1). Taxonomy (NCBI): domain Eukaryota; kingdom Metazoa; phylum Arthropoda; class Malacostraca; order Decapoda; family Varunidae; genus Eriocheir; species Eriocheir sinensis. Next base: position 24,006 of record NW_026111609.1, read on the forward strand.
CTTGTGGGCCATGGACCCCAGGTTGAGAACCACTGGCCTTGAGTGTCGGGAACGCCTACAAGGCGGTCACGCTCGCTCGCCGCCCATCCATCCACCCTGAAGTGTGACACGGTGCTCCATCCTTCTCGGCAGACATGCCTAGTAACGGTCCAGGCACGGGCGCCACCATTCTGTGGAAAAGGCAGGAAATACTGCGCGGTACTTCAGCTTTCCTAAAGAGGACTCAGGAAGAAAACAGTGCGTGACTTGTTGCCGCGTAAAGGCAGCTCGAACACAAAATATGCACGCGTCTGCTCTGTACATTTTACAGAACACTATTACGCAGATGACACGAAGTACAGGATGCTCGGCTTGTAAAGCCTAAGAGTCAACGAGTCCTGAAGAAAGATGCTGTCCCGTCCAGGACCAAGAGATCCTGGTCCCCTCTCTTTTGCTGCCGAGTGGCGTGTGTCTCAACAGTTTACCGATACAGTAAAGTGTATCCATGGCACAGCGACGACTGTAGAAGCACTAGGTGACACAGTAATGGCTGTGGGTGCAGCAGATGGTACAGTGATGACTGTAGAAGCAGTGGATGGTACAGGGGTGACTGTAGAAGCAGTGGATGATACAGTGGTGACTGTAGAAGCAGTGGATGGTACAGGGGTGACTGTAGAAGCAGTGGATGATACAGTGGTGACTGTAGAAGCAGTGGATGATACAGTGGTGACTGTAGAAGCAGTGGATGATACAGTGGTGACTGTAGAAGCAGTGGATGATACAGTGGTGACTGTAGAAGCAGTGGATGATACAGTGGTGACTGTAGAAGCAGTGGATGATACAGGGGTGACTGTAGATCAAGTAGATGACAGTGATGATGCAAGAGGCATATGGTATAGTGGTGAGTTTAATGTGGTAGATGACAGTGATGATGCAGGAGGTGGTACAGTGATGACTTTAATGCGGTAGATGACAGTGATGATGCAGGAGGTGGTACAGTGATGACTTTAATGCGGTAGATGACAGTGATGATGCAGGAGGTGGTACAGTGATGACTTTAATGCGGTAGATGACAGTGATGATGCAGGAGGTGGTACAGTGATGACTTTAATGCGGTAGATGACAGTGATGATGCAGAAGATGGTACAGTGATGACTTTAATGCAGTAGATGACAGTGATGATGCAGGAGGTGGTACAGTGATGACTTTAATGCAGTAGATGACAGTGATGATGCAGGAGATGGTACAGTGATGACTTTAATGCAGTAGATAACAGTGATGATGCAGAAGATGGTACAGTGATGACTTTAATGTGTTATAGTAGGATATCAATGTATTATTATTATTTAATATCACCACGAATTAGGCATACAATTGCCAATGGAAAAAACCCACGACAGATAGATCACGCCACCTTATAGGAATGTCGTCCGTCAGTGTTTACCGTCTCAGTTTTGTATACTTCGCACTCCGATGGTGCGTGGAGGTCACCTTGACATACGTGACCAATTATATCAATTATTTTCCAACCTGTAACTCGCGACTCCTTCACGAGAGTCCGACTGACACACAACGACAGTCGCTCTCGCTCCGACGCTTCTTGTACATAAAGGCTACGAATATAATTCGCCTTAAGGAAGCTGAAGTCTTAATCAACACCCTTTAAACGCCCCCCGACAAGCCCGTTACATTTGGTGGCAGCGGTGAGGGCGATCTCGCATACCCCTCCCCGAACTGGTAGGAAGGCAAAGAGAGACGCAGAGCAATAGAATCGCCCGAAGACCGTCTCCTTGCAATACTGCAAGAGTGAGTAGCTACCCGTTGAATACAGAGCGAAATCCTTCGCTATTAGAACAAGGGACGGGGACGTGTCCAGGACTAACACACTGTCCTTTGCTGAAAAAGGGAACGGGACAATTTCGTGTGCCTCAAACACGTCCGCCGTCTGAAATGGAACATGAATGATTATGGCATCGGGGGTGAGGCTGGACTCAATCAAGTGGTAAAAATATTGACTCATGTCCGGGGTGAATATAGGTGTTAGGCTATAATTTTGATACCCGATCAGGAAAGTCGTTCTCAAATCGTGTAGAGGGAACAAGGCAGGTGTGACTCTACCGTGCACTGCATCAACCATGTTGCTAATGACCTGCTGATTTGATGTTGCGACAGAGTTAATGACGTTTTCCAATACATGCAAGGCCTGATCTAGGAGGAGAAACTGATTCACCTGGTCGATCTGTTTGACAACTATGTTGATAACCTCTACCAACTTATTTGTCTGCTCTAGCAGTTCCTCAATGTTAGTATGCAATCGCGCAAGTTTTCTACAATTGGCGTTGATCACCCTGCGATTTCGAGCAGCTAAGGAAAGTACATGAGCGTAGTGGTCCCACAAATCGCGCACGTCCTCGTCGGTAGCCGTACCGAAAAGGAACTTTGAGGCGGACCCAACGATGTTGAGCAACCCCATCTTTACCCGAGAGTGAACTGAGTGAAAACTATAATCCATGTCTACCTCATCAACTTTTCTCCGTAAGAACAGAATCCTATCCTCCAGTAGCTGAAAAAGAGTCAGAGAGTTGGTACTAGAAGGTGTCTTTGATTCCCTAGTCTTGGTAGCCCGTATGGCGTCTGCCATGCCGAGTAGTTTTTCTGAGACTATCCTGATTGTGTCCGTGGTGTTGGTCAAGGAAGTATATGGATATTTTACGAGGAGCACATCTTCTATGAGGAAGACCTCTCCTATGTGTGCCGTAAGGGCACCAGGCTTCAGGTGGATGGGTGTTGTTGCAAGCAGGGAGCCGAGGGACAACACGATGGTCAGAAAACGCATCATCATGATCTGAAAGTGGTGGGAATGAAGTATTTAAACCCGTGGTCTCAAGTTATAGCTATGGGTGGTGGGATTATCTTGTTGAACATTTGACTCTGAGGGGGAGTTCCTCTAGAGTCCGGGTTGATGGGTGGTCTTCAAGACAGCATGTGGGTAGTTTTATGCCACTCGGCGTTGACTGAAAAATCCGAGTGGTAGCGTGGGGATTCGAACCCGCGTCGTCCATCACGCGGTGAATGTGGGCCCAGTACGCTACCAGTTCGGCCACCGCTTACCCGAGGGTGAAGTGAGGGTGAAGTACCAATATCAAGGTCCAAAGGTGAGGGAATTACTTTCAGACGATCACTGTGAACTTCTAGACTGACTCCACTATTCGACTCGAGAACCTCGAACCGATTTCCCCTGACATTCCGAACAACTCGGTAAGGACCCACAAATTTAGCCCCCAGTTTCGAACTCCTTTCCGCTTGCTTAATCATGACTGTGTCACCCTCTTTTAAATTCACCGGGACGGCCTGTTTGTGTTGTTTTGACATCATTTCAACCTTCGTAGCTTTTAATGTACTCCTAACCTCTGAGTGTATCTTGGAAAACATATGCATCTGCTGTTGTGCGTACCTATCAATGTTGTAGAAAGGTTGTTGTGGTTTTGTTAGGAAGTCGTGCGGAAGACGTTTCTCCACCCCATATAAGATGTAGTAGGGAGACTTCCCCGTAGAGTCGTTTACCGACGTATTTATGGAAGCGGCTATATGCGATAGCCAATCCTCCCAGTTATCGTGGAGATCGATCACGATAGGCCTGAGGACCTGTAAGATTTTCCTATTAGCCCTCTCCGCCAACCCATTAGCAGCTGGGTGGTAAGCTGTGATGAAGGATTGCGTGATGTTAAACTAAGCGCATATTTCGCTCAATACTGAGTTCCTAAACTCGGTGCCATTGTCACTCAAAAGAATTCGAGGAGACGAATGTGGACACAACACGTGAGTCACGAGGGCATGGGCCACTCGTGTGGCTGTCTTGTCCTTGAGAGGCGCTAGAACTAGAAACCTAGAGAGCTGGTCGACGCACACCAATAAGTAGCACGAGCCATGTTGGCTCTGGGGGAGCTGTAATAAGTCTATATTAACAACATCCCATGGCGCCTCTGGGACTGGGTATTGCAACATAGGTGCTGGCCCTTTGACGGACCCCTTGTGCTTAGCACAAACGACGCAATGTGCGACATGTTTTTCTTCATCAACCCGTAATGTGGGCCAGTAGAATTTTCGTCTGGTGACAGATAGCGTCTTGTCTCTTCCTGGGTGACCCGCAATGGGTGTGTTATGGACCAGCTTAAGCGTCACGGGGACGTATTTGTCTGGGATGACCAGTTGGTCTTTAGGTACCGGTTTGGTTGGCCATGACCTACAAAGGAGGTTGTCCTCTGATAGGAAGAATTGTGAAAAGGGAACTGGCAATTCAGGAAGGTTTGATTCGTCTCCCGACTCGAGGGCGTAAATTAACCTCTTCCACACAGGGTGGTCTCGCTGAGCAGTGTGTAGCTCAGGTGAAGTGAAGTTGTGGATGACCTCTGGGGTGGTAATCGCGCCTATCGGAATATTCCGAGATAAGGCATCTGTGACCACATTTGTTTTCCCGGTGATATATTTTATCTCCGGATTGTATGCTTGGATCGTTAAGAACCATCTTGCCAGACGACCGTGTAGGTTTTTTCCCTTGAAAAGATCAGTTATGGCCGCGTGGTCCGTATACACCACAATTTTGTACCCCATCACTATGTCACGAAAATGCTTCAGAGCCCACACAATGGCAAGAGCCTCTAGGTGGGTAACAGAATAGTTCTTTTCCGGAGCTGTAAATACTCGACTGGCGAACGCTATCACATGCTTTTTGCCGGACTTATCTGTTTGCATCAGAGCGGCTCCTAGTCCACTAGCCGAAGCGTCGGTACAAAGCTGAAAGGGGCCCTTGAAATCCGGAAAGACAAGGACCGGAGCCTGTGTAAGCGCTTTCTTTAAATCCTCAAAACTCGTTTGTTGAGCTGGGAGCCACTGAAATGGTACGTCTTTCTTTAAAAGATGGGTTAGGGGACTCGCGCGTGCTGCGAAGTCCTTAATGAAAGGCCTGTAATTACCTGTGACACCCAAGAAAGACCGTACCTTGTCCGCAGACGTTGGCTGAGGGAACTCGGCAATAGCCTTTATTTTGTCGTCCACTGTGTGGATGCCGAATTCGTCCACGACACGCCCCAAGAACTTGATCCGAGGCTTTAAAAAATCACATTTGGTGAGTTTGAGCTTTAATCCGACCTCTTGAAGTCTGTGTAGGACTGCTTTTAGTGTATCCATGTGTGCATGCAAGTCTTTACTTGCTATGATGATGTCGTCTAAATACACATAGACAGAGTTGCCCAGCAAGTCACCAAAAATACTGTTCATTGTCCTTTGGAAGGTCAAGGGAGCTCCTTTGAGCCCGAACGGCATCCTCGTCCACTCATAGTGGCCATGAGGCGTGCTGAAAGCCGCTATTTCACGTGACTCGGGGGCCATGGGCAGTTGCCAGTAGCCACTGACCAGATCAAGACTCGTAAAGACTTTATTTCCTCTACCGAGACACATCAGAAGATCTCTAAGAACGGGAAGCGGAGAATGATCATCCACGGTCGCGGTGTTCACACGCCGGAAATCAATCACAGGACGGTAAGAACCGTCTTTCTTTGGAACCAGAAACAAGGGTGAATTCCACGGGGAGTTCGATTCTCTGATGACACCTTGTTCTAACATTTCAGAGATAAGTTGTTGCACCACCTCCCTCTGACTGTGGGGGAGCTTTTACGCATTGATATATACAGGATTTGTATTGGGTTTTAACTTAATGTGGTGTTCAGCACACTGTGTAACTCCAAGCGGCTCGCCTGGTAGAGCAAGCGCCCCCCGATAATGTTCCAGAAGCTGGAATAAGGTTGGCTTAATTTCGGAATAGTGTGCAACTTTTAGGAATGCCTCTAAATTAGCTGTGTCTTGTTCGGGAGAAGCCTGACACGCCGAGGTTATGCCTGAGACTTGGGCTGAAGGGTATTCAGCAGGCTCCGGGGCGACATTTCTCTCATACACTAAACACTGGCATAATCTAACACCGTGTTTTAAGGATACAGGGGATCCAGACGTGTTTATTACCAATGCCTCTGCAAAACCTCCCTCCTTGACTGTCGCAAGAGTTACCTCCACCGTCACGCGGTGTATGTGAGGAGCTCCGTCGATACACACATCACTGCCCGTCGGAGGGGCGTTAGGCAAAAGGATTTTAACAAGTTTTGCAGCGCGATCCGGAACTATATGAGGACCTTCTACGACTGCCGTTACTGTCCGCCACAAGTCTGCAATGTTTTCGTGTGGTTTGACCGTAAGAGGTGACACTTGGGCGGTGGCAGTCCCTGAGTCTGTGGTGGGTTGGTCATTTTCCCCCTCTGAGGGGGGGATTACAGGTGACAGAGGCGATGGATTTACCATCCCCTGTATGCGTCGGCCTTGGTACACGATCGCGTTGCTTACAGGGTTTATGGCGATGTGCAGGTCTTTCATGGCGTTTAATCCTAAGATCCCATCCACAGGTATTGCAAACCTGCTAGAGACATAAAAGAAATCTCGAAAGGGACATACTTTTTCATGTAAGTTGACTGTTAGTGGTACTCGCCCAAGGATTCCCAAAGTGGTGCCCGTCACGCTTACCACATTCAGGTCGTTCTCTTGGAGCGGCCAATTTTCCCCACTCGCCTGTCGTGTCAGGGACCTGTAAGCTGAGTCGGAGATGACATTGACTGTGGCACCTGTGTCAGCCGCTAAGGTGAGTGAAATTTTGCCCACCTTGCAAGGGAGGGCAATTATGCTTGTTCGTCCCAAGGCGGCAATGACGGAGTCAAGTTGCTCCCAATTAGTATTTTCCTTAAGGGACACTTGGATGTACGCCTCGGGGCTGTCACGAAGTCATGTCTTTTTATTCTGAGAAGAGGAGTGTGGTTTACTGTCCGCTGAGGACTAGTACTTCTGTTCCTCCTTGGCCTTTTGTATTGCAGAACAACTGTCTGAATCATGAAAACAATTCCCGTGGATATGGCAAAAGGCAGCCTTCCGCTGATGGTTTGGCCTAGGGTTCCTGTGTGATGAATGATGCCCGCCCCTGTAACCTCCTGACCCCCTATCTGAGCCCTGGATTTTTTGTACCAATGTTTCTGATGTTCGTCAGTCTCGTCGTCATGTGCTACCTTATTAGGAGGAACTCTGTCCTGCACGATTATTTGGTTGTGCAGACACGGCGACTGGATGCAGGGAGGCCACTGGCAAGGTAGTTTTTCCTTTTCTCAGACAAGTCAGGGGACAGAAACCTGGCTGCTCCTATACTTAACATTGTACTGTGTTTCACTACTGTATTGTTTTTTAGGAGCTAGATCAACGTTTCATTGTCTGTAACTATGCCAGTTGATAGCTTCTTATACATGTGTCCTTATATTTATCTTTTGAGAGGTTTCTTATGTTTCATGTCACACACGTTGTGGTTTCCCTCTCACTATTTATTTTATAACTCCACATCTGTTCTTACATAGCCAGTGTTTTAATGTAATTGTATCATAGGCAGTCTGCTTGACAAACTCCCACTATATATGTTCATGGTAACTAGACTGCTATTTAGATTTTTGTATATCGCGAGGTCGCGATCACTGGTAGGTGACCGAGCAGTGTTATAGTAGGATATCAATGTATTATTATTATTTAATATCACCACGAATTAGGCATACAATTGCCAATGGAAAAAACCCACGACAGATCGATCACGCCACCTTATAGGAATGTCGTCCGTCAGTGTTTACCGTCTCAGTTTTGTATACTTCGCACTCCGATGGTGCGTGGAGGTCACCTTGACATACGTGACCAATTGTAACAATTATTTTCCAACCTGTAACTCGCGACTCCTTCACGAGAGTCCGACTGACACACAACGACAGTCGCTCTCGCTCCGACGCTTCTTGTACATAAAGGCTACGAATATAATTCGCCTTAAGGAAGCTGAAGTCTTCATCAACACCCTTTAAACGCCCCCCGACAAGCCCGTTACAAATGCAGTAGATGACAGTGATGATGCAGGAGGTGGTACAGTGATGACTTTAATGCAGTAGATGACAGTGATGATGCAGGAGGTGGTACAGTGATGACTTTAATGCGGTAGATGACAGTGATGATGCAGGAGATAGTACAGTGATGACTTTAATGCGGTAGATGACAGTGATGATGCAGGAGGTGGTACAGTGATGACTTTAATGCGGTAGATGACAGTGATGATGCAGGAGGTGGTACAGTGATGACTTTAATGCAGTAGATGACAGTGATGATGCATGAGATGGTACAGTGATGACTTTAATGCAGTAGATGACAGTGATGATGCAGGAGATAGTACAGTGATGACTTTAATGCAGTAGATGACAGTGATGATGCATGAGATGGTACAGTGATGACTTTAATGCAGTAGATGACAGTGATGATGCATGAGATGGTACTGTGATGACTCTAGGTGTTTTTGACTACATGTTGGTGACTCTAGATGCCCTGGATGCTATAGTGAACCTCTAAAAAAAAAAAAAAGTAGAAAAGGCACATTATGAGCACTGTGCACACAAGTAAATACACACACACACACACACACACACACACACACACACACACACACACACACACACACACACACACACACACACACAGAGAGAGAGAGAGAGAGAGAGAGAGAGAGACAGTTAAACTTGCATTCTCTAGAAAGGCGAAGGGTGCGTGGAGACATGATCGAGGTTTATAAATGGATGAAGGGCTTTAATAAGGGAGACATTCATAAGGTTTTGTTGGTAAGAGAACCGGGTAGGACACGAAGTAACGGGTTTAAACTGGATAAATTCAGATTCAACAGGGACATAGGCAAAAATTGGTTTACTAATAGGGTGGTGGATGAGTGGAATAGGCTTAGCAGTCATGTGGTGAGTGCCAATACAATTGTCACATTCAAAAATAGACTAGATAAATTCATGGACAGCGATATTAGGTGGGGTTAGATACACGGGAGCTTAGGGTCAAAGGAGCTGCCTGCCTACCGGCCTCTTGCAGACTCCTGCGTTCTTATGTTCTTATGTTCTTATGAGAGAGAGAGAGACTTATTCATTGATTGATTGCTTGACTTGCATTGCCACTGTGAGACTACGGGACCGATGGATGAGGCAGGTTTCTAGTGCCGCCAGTACTGCCGTAATTACAAGGAACAGCCGCAGTACAACACACGTCACACACACGCCAACACCACGCCCATTCCGCGTCTGCCGCTGCTGCCCGTTTACATGAATACTTGTGCCCTATATGGACATGTACACACGTAGTACATACAACGGTAAACATTCATCGAGGGAGCAAACTCCTTGTTTTCTAGTAATATTTCTTCCACTTTGTGCTTATTTATCATCTACATTATCCGTTCAGTCACATCAGAGTTACCGCTCCTCAACCTACTTGTGCATGGCCATCCTGAGACATTATGTCGTAGACTGAGGCCGTAGTCAACACCACACACCGTAGAGCGTCTCCCCTCTGTGCTGGATACAGTTTTATATTGCCAACAGTGTTTGTAGCCTGACCAGCCTCATCTTATCACATCACTTCTTGTACCCTCTTTTCCACACTAACAACAGCATCATCACGAGCTTTAGCACAGTGTCTTAAAGCGTTACCACTACCATGCTGCCTCACCCTCCTGCTGCTAGCGGCACAATATTGTTCCTTCATAACTATGGCCATAATTTGCTTCATAGATAACTGACGTGGTACAGTCGACGATAGAGAGTAGTGTCACGGTTTTCAGAATGTCTAGTCTGGTGGCGGTATCTGGCAACTATACCACGGTGGCGCATTCACTGGTGATGTTAGTGACGCGTTTCAGTGTGTATCGTGTGTGTGTGACCGTGAAATTATATTATTGTATAATATTATATTATATTCTACTATAATGTAGTTAGAAATATACAAGATTACATGAATTCAATTTAGAAGTGCGATAATGAATGCCTTCTACATGATGATGATGATGAAGACGAAGTAAAACATCACGAACAGTCCGAAACACTTTTTTATTAAACTTTGAAAATACCGTGTGCTATGTTGTCCTTCACAGGGACAGGCAGTAATTCATGCTCCTTACCATAAAACAGCAAATAGGCTTGAGGGTCTGTTTAACTCGCAGCCTTAATGCCCGTTACTATAAAGCCTCAAAGACAGTTCAAGAGATCATTAAAAATCTAAAATAATTTCTCAGTGAAGATTACGTAATATCAAAGTATAAATACGTGTGTGTGTGTGTGTGTGTGTGTGTGTGTGTGTGTGTGTGTGTGTGTGTGTGTGTGTGTGTGTGTGTGTGTGTGTGTGTGTGTGTGTGTGTGTTGATCTCGGGGCGTCGCTGACTAGCTGACCCCTTCGTTTTTCGCTGATGGACATATGTCTCCCGTCCCCACCCAGCCCCTCTCTCTCTCTCTCTCTCTCTCTCTCTCTCTCTCTCTCTCTCTCTCTCTCTCTCTCTCTCTCTCTCTCTCTCTCTCTCTCCTATTTTTTTAGGTATTAAAAATTATACGTTTCCACAGCCACTGACGTGACAGCTCAGCTGTTGAACAGAATTTTGAGTCTGCCAGACTTACGCAAATTGAATCAGCTTAATTATAATGACTTACCATTCATCCATATAGTATAGTGGCACCCGAACAGCCCAGCTGCCGATGCCAGAGAAAAAATATATTCAAGCAATTTATTTTAGTTCAAGCTAGTAGCTAATACTAACGATGTTTGCTTTATTTCAGCAACATCAAATTTATCAGAGGACAAATTCGTCTTCGTCTTCAAGGATAACTAATAGTAGACTCAAATATGTCATTTATTTCAGAACACACACACACACACACACACACACACACACACACACACACACACACACACACACGTCTCTCTCTCTCTCTCTCTCTCTCTCTCTCTCTCTCTCTCTCTCTCTCTCTCTCTCTCTCTCTCTCTCTCTCTCTCTCTCTCTCTCTCTCTCTCTCTCTCTCTCTCACACACACACACACACACACACACACACGCAAAACAAGCGCGCACAGGCACACGAATATTCTCTCTCTCTCTCTCTCTCTCTCTCTCTCTCTCTCTCTCTCTCTCTCTCTCTCTCTCTCTCTCTCTCTCTCTCTCTCTCTCTCTCTCTCTCTCTCTCTCTCTCTCTCTCTCTCTGTGAACAAGTGAACATTAATATTTTGTGTACGAACCCCTGTTCTTTATAACATTTTCCAGACGCCGGGGTATAGAGGCTACTAAATTTTGGCAAAGATCTTTTCCTCTCAGACTTTCCCAAATAGTAGTGGAGTGGGTGATTAGAGTTTCTTTATTCCTAACCATGTTGTGGTCCCATTTCTTTGTTATTTCGGCCCACAGGTTTTCAATGGGGTTAAGGTCTGGAGAACGGGCTGGCCAGGGAATTCGAGTAACCTCAGGATGTTCTTGGAACCACCTGTTCACTGTGTGTGCATTATGAACAGGTGAATTGTCCATAACAATGTAGATTGGCTGAGGTGGAGGGATCAGCATCGCTCTAACTGAAGGTAGCATAACTTCTTCCATGATGGCTCTGTACTGCTCTGCAGTCATCCGTTCTTCGATGAATGCGATTTCACCAGTCACTTGCTGCCATTCAGCCCCACAGCCCTGCCGTGATCCTCCCGCTCCTTCGAGAGGGCTGGATGTTCTGTGGCTCATACCTATTAAAAGAAGTATAGCAGTCAACTTTACACAGCACTGAAACATGTCACAGGCATCATTTACCAGACAATGACAAGCGGTATTGTTTGAAGTTTTATAGTGCTTTGAACGGTACAATATTTTGATTGTGTAGATTATTATTTTAGCCAGAAATATTTAATAGGCACCCATCTTCAGCAACACTGGTAATTATGTTTTTTCATAACTAGCAACTCACCCATAGACCGGGCGTTGCTTGATGTCCGTTACTCAGTGATTGTCAAGTGTGGTGGGTGTAAGGTGTTCCGTCGTCCGCTTTTAGATTTTTTTTTTTTTGTGAACGTTACCTCTGGCTGGCTAGTTTAATTGCTAATGGTAAATAGTTTTAACATTTGAAACACGTGAGTAAAGGTGTGGTTTAAGGATCTCTATCATGGTAGGAGACAAGGCTTCGGTAAGTCACCGTCTTGTTTGCCATAAAAATAATATATATAAAAAAATAAATATCAAAACATCACCTGACCTGCCTGTCTATACATCTGTCTGCTCTCTCTCTCTCTCTCTCTCTCTCTCTCTCTCTCTCTCTCTCTCTCTCTCTCTCTCTCTCTCTCTCTCTCTCTCTCTCTCTCTCTCTCTCTCTCTCTCTCTCTCTCTCTCTCTCTCTCTCTCTCTCTCTCTCTCTCTCCCCGTAAAATTGGGAATGCATAATACGCACTAAAATAAGATAGGCATTCGATTTTGTTATACATATAGATTGGGCTACCTATTTCAAAACTCGCTACATATAAGGTCTAGTTCTGCTACTGTAAATCTTAAACAACTGACAACTCTGCACGCTGTCAGAGGCTCACAGCTGATGAAGTGGTGCCACCATCGAGACTTAGCAGATATTTATATATGTAAATATGTTTGCCTTACTTGTGTTTGTCCGTGTCTGGTAGCAGACGCCGCCTTATGACCCATGAATACATAGGAAATGTCAATAAAGTATGAATATATATATATATATATATATATATATATATATATATATATATATATATATATATATATATATATATATATATATATATATATATATATATATATATATATATATATATATATATATATTTACTTCAGACTTAAAACTTTAAGGCCTTAAAACGCCTAACATGAATATATAAATCTATTTCATCCTCAGCTTTTCGTTCCTTACCTCGTGTTGTTTGGCCTCCAGCAATGCAGCCCTCCATGTGCATCAGAGGAGAAAGTATTTTCATCGCAGAACACAACATTGTCCCAGAAGTCGTCTGCCTCAGTAATATACTCAAGTGCGAATCCTAGTCGCTCCTCTTTGTTCTCCTGGGAGAGGAAGGGCTTGACGGCAGGGGTCCTGTGGTGTATGTCCGCTCTGTGTAGTATCTTTCTGATTGTTTGAACTCCAAACTGACATCCTATTTTGTGCTTGAGCTGGACTGATGTGGTGCTCCTCCTCTTGGGTTACGTGTCGCGGCCCGCCACTCCTCGGAAGGCTGTTCACGTTGTTGGTTTCTTGTATCCTCTTCATCCATCTATAAACTGTTCTCTTGTTTATATTTAATATCCGTGATATGTCAGACGGGGCAGTCCCTGCAGACATAAGGGCTTTAATCGAATACCGCTGCTCCAGCGTCGTTTCACCTCTGCGCTCCATCGCCGCGCCGTCAAAGTCCGCGGTTGACGGCGTCATAATGTGAACGTTCATAGCCTATTATTACGTATAAAATTTTTAATAAAGAACAAGATCTCGGCTGTCAGGGATTTTTTTTTTAAGTTAAAAGGCATAACAATCTCCCTTATAAGTGCAGTATATTTTTAAATGTATCATAGTTTGATAAACAACTTAGAGTTGCTCTTGACTCATTTTGAACGAAACTAAAAGCTCGTGTCAAAATGTAGCGACAGAGCCTAAAGAAAAAATATTTATTAAGCGTTAGCGACGGGCACTTTTGATAAATATCTATCTTAAAATTATGTAGAGTGCACCTGTGACCACCGATCCCCACAACAGTACGATTTCGATAGGATATAATAATTTTCAAGTCGCGTGGAGGGGTTGCCAGATGTCGCTTTCTGAACGAAACTTACTGGACAGTGTGTCACTACTCTCTATAGCCGACTGTGCATCAACTTCATCTTTCTCTATTGCACGTCTAGATAAGGCATCTGCCTCTTCCGTTAGGGGAACACTAACATGTGAAGGTACACAAAAGAATGTAACCTTGGTTCTAGTAACAACATTCTTGCACATACACATATGACCTTAATTCTGCTAACAACAGTCTTGCACATAAGACCCAAGAAGACGTAGAGACGGTGAGCGGAGGAAAACATGAGAAGATGAACGCCAGGGAGGAGAAGTGTACGATCGCCAGGAGCGGGCGAGACCCAGCCCGACCAGCCCCTTAAAACAAGGACCTTAGCGAGAAGAAGAAGAGATTCCTACACACGGCCACTATCCCTGAATAAACGGGACACATTTTTGCCTTTATCTCGCACTTGACAAAGGGCGACATAAATACCACGTAATTCTGCATGAGTAGATGATGTACCATCAGAGGACCGAACAGTGAGTGTGCTCTCACGTCCTGCTCATGTGGATCACCCTCCCACCCGGCACAGGCAGCTCTCCCACCCTCGCTCACGGACCCGTCACAATGAATATCTACCTTACCTTTCCGTGCAATGACGTCAGTCGTGCGGCAGTACCAAGGCCTGAAGCATCCAGAGACATACTCTCCGTTATTCATGGATAAGGGGTTGACTATTACCTTCCCACTCCCATCCTTCCAAGGGGGAGCATCATTCACACGCCTCGGCAATGGAAAGCATCGCTGTGCAGTATTATGCTCAATAATAATAATAATAATAATAATAATAATAATAATAATAATAATAATAATAATAGTTTTATTTCGCCCAGCGGCATATATAAAAAACAAGACCTGAAAAACGAACGAGATCGAACGAGATACATACACGCTTAAATAAATGACAATTTATACTTATATATGCGTGTGCACGGCACACTTATGCAAAATTACACGTACAGAAGGCCCAGCCACTCCCGCCGCTGAGATCCACATACATAGGCCGAGCTCTGTCTGGCGGAGGTGATGATGGAGTTCCCAGATTGTTCCACTCTGCTCCTCATACTGTACGCGGCGTGGCGACGCAGCACAGCCAGACAGTTCATCCCGTGCCCGATGGAGGCCAGGGTTGAGCTAGTCCATCTTGGAAGCCCCAGAAGCCGCTTGAGGATGTCGTTATGACAGACCCTAAGACGGTTCATGGAGACAGCCCTATACCGCGACCACAGCGAGTTGCAGTAGAGAGAGTAGCAATGGCTCCTGAATAACTCCAACTTCACCTCCGTGCTGCAGAAGGAGAATTTCCTCAGCAGCGTGTTGCCGATGACAGTGAGATTGGTGGTCTGCTTCTTGATGTCATCATCACCGGTCCTTTCCCTGTTGATGACATGGCCCAGGTATGTGAATCTATCCACAAATGTAAGTGCACTCCCACTTAGCCACGCTGATGTCTGGAGTGTGGCGGCGGCACTACCATGCACTCTGTCTTGGTGGTGTTGTAGGCAATATCGTGCGTGGCAGCATACGCCTGACACACTCCTATAAGGTACTGCAGAGCCTCCACTGTGGGCGCCATCAGTACCATGTCATTAGCATAACTTAGCGAGTTGATGCACCTATCATGTAAGTGGCAGCCTGTGCCTCTGTCACGCAGAGCGGGAGTGCAATTATCTGTGTAGACGTTGTACAGGAAGGGAGACAGGATCCCTCCCTGGCGAATACCACTGGCTGTCTTAAATGGCAGCGAGGTGGAAGCCCCCAGTTTTATAGCAAATTCCTGGGTGGTGTACCAGTACATTAGGAGCTTGACAATGTACCCAAGAGTTCCCCTTACAAGCAGTTTATTAAACAGTTTCAAGTAGTTCACTCTGTCAAAGGCCTTGCTGGCGTCAAGGAAGCAGAGATAGACAGGTGAGCCCCTAGAGGTGTAGTACTCAATGATAGTCTACAACGTCCACACACACATCTCAGTGCCGTGCCCTTCCTTGTAACTGAACTGATTGTCCAGCGTGTTCAGGTAGGCCTCGAGGCGGTGCAGCAATGCCTTCTCAATCACTTTTGACAAGGCAGTCGCAATGGCAATGGGCCTATAGTTGCTAGAGAGCAGGGTTGTTAACCTTGCTCTTTAGCAAGGGAACTATTTGCACTGCCAAGACCTGAGAGGGTATGTATTGATGGCAGATGCAGGCACTGATGAAGAGGCAGAGCCAAGAGACCAGGCTGGGAGGTGCATACTTAAAGGCACCAGAGGGAAGGCCATCAACGCCCAGCGCCCCGCTGTTGGAGAGCGTCCGCAGTATCTCCCTCAGTTCACCGTGGTCGACCCTTAACCTTCCTTAGAGACTCTGACGTACATTTCCTATCACACGGCAATTCCCTAATAATATCAGAACCTCCGCACCTAACAACTTTACAACAGCGTGAACACTAATTCCCTGCATTCTGTCACAAGTACTTGCCAGATTTAACTCCATCCTCACGACATCAGCCACTGCATTCAGTTGGCATCCAAGCACTATTTTCTTTCCTTAACTTCGTAGAAGCTCAAGCTTCTGAGCTCTTCCCTTCCCCAAAGCAGACAGACATGGTGCAGCCTGGCCTCCCAAAGACCCAACAGTGCCTATGCCCATCACACGGAGGATCGGTATCCCGACACCCTTCCCAGAGCATGACAGAACACGCGGCGCTTGAACTCTGCCTGACACACGGCGTCGGTATCCTTCAGTTCAGTGTGCTTTGCAGCCTCATTACAGACTGTATATATATATATATATATATATATATATATATATATATATATATATATATATATATATATATATATATATATATATATATATATATATATATATATATATATATATATATATATATATATATATATCCCCAGGTACTTGTACAGCTGTTCTCTCTGAGGTTCTTTGCCATTTCTCGTCAGTGGACTATTTCTGTGACGCCTACAGTGATGTTCGTGCTTTCGTCCCTTCACAAGTCATAGATTTTTGCAATTATTCCTTAGCTGGTTTAGATCTACTTGCATTTTTCCACTGTCAGTGAGTGTGTCAATACATCGTGTGCATATTTTATGGTTAATACACCATGAGGACATTCACCCATTGCAACTGAATTACTTAGGACGTTGAATAATATCGGAGAAAAGTACACATCCTGGCGGAGCGGCGGCGGTGAGCAGAGAGGACGGGTGGGAGCTCCGTGCAGGAGGAACGGGCGAGGAGTGTGCTAGAGCTGGGGCGACCGCGTGAGGAAAATCAGCTCGGTGAGTGGAGGGAAGACTGTGAATATGTTTTCAGTTTCTTCCCAGAGCAAAGAAGACTAGAGAAGAAATACGTAGAGGACTGTTGAGAGAAGACAGCAGACAGGATTTCGGAAGTCACGGACAGAGCAACTGTGATAGTGGCAGGAGAGTTACGTGCACACTAAGGTGGAGATAGAAGAGGTTATGAGGGTGTTATGGGCGTGTGTGGAATGGACAGAAAACCAAGAGGGGGAACAGGTGCTGCGGCTGTGTCTGCAGAAAGATTTGAAGGTTTGGAACATCGTAACACCTTGAAGAGTGGAGAAGCGGCGACGCAGGTAGATTACATGATGACAAGAGGAGAGGACGTGAGCGTGGGAAGGTGAGGCCAGGAGAGGAAGGATTAACGCAACGCAGGCTGTTGCGTGCAGGTATGGAGGTGAAGGACGTGAAGACCAAAGAGAAGAACAGGAGAGTTGAAGATAAAGCTCTGGATATTAAAAGACACTAACAACTGGAGAGACTTTCAGGAGGAGCTGTTGGAGAGAATTGGTGGAGTGGAGAGTGGATGGAAGGGATACTGTACTGTGTTTATCGAGGCAGCTAAGGAGTTCTGTGGTGAAGCAACTGGACAGACACAGAAAGATGTGGTGGAGGGGGGAAGACGTAAAACAGGGAATAGCAGAGAAGAAGAGGGCGTTTAGAGGGAGGCAAGCAGTTCGATGACTGGTGTAGAGACATTTATGGTGCAGAGGGCAGGCAGGCCATGTTCAGGATGGCGAAGCTGGTGAAGGAGAGAAGGGGTGTTCCTGGAGCCATAGTTAGTTAGTTAGTTAGTTTTATTGACCACAACAACTGTCTTATAAGAAACGTTACAATGAAAGGTCCAACACAAATGTTTTTCATGAGTTACGTCTCTGAACAATAGAAATATCTTACATTAAAAAAACTTTTCTAGCCGCATTAGCAGACATTTATAAGGACTATAAATAAGAAACGCCCAAAAATGCAAATAAATACCGATAAACTAAAACAGACCAGACACTAAAACATAAACAATCAGTCAAAAGCCACAAAAACCACGAAAATAAAACGACTCTCTCTAAAAATTGAACACTACCCAAAGTTTAATGAACTCCAGTGAAACCAAACACTAAAACAAATACAATCAGGCAGAAGCCACACAAAAAACACGATAATATAACGACTCTCTCTAAAAGTTGAACCCTACCCAAACTCTAATGAACTCCAGTACCCAGTAAATATACTACTCGTAAAAAAAAAATTCAGACAAAACGATATTAAAAAAACTAAAACAATTGCATCTAAAAAAAAAAAATAATAACAAAATATATTTGACTAGAAACAAAATTAAGAAATAATGCGGACTATGGAAACATACTCAAACTAAAATACATTAAAACATCTCCAAACGAGCAACGTAAGATTAAGCGTGACTAATTTAAAGGACTAGGTTTTGTAAACATCCAGGATCATGTATATTATATGGCATCTTTGGGCGTCATCATACTGGTCAGAAAACAAGTCAAGGATATTAGCAAAGTTGTGTGTGTCCCTCAGCTGCTGTGTTAATGTGCAGTCCTGTACTACATGCATCTCTGTTTGGATCTGACCGCAGAGACAAAGCCGTTCCTTCAATGGTAACCTTCCTCGTCCCCTTCTGTTCCATCTTCCTACCTCCACAGCCAGCAAGTGTGCGGACACACGGAACCGCGTGTGCGCAATTCGGTGGTGCTCGCTAATGTGAGTCTTGGCCTCGTATACAGAAGGGACAGATAAACTTGGATTTATTTATTTATATGTTACACGCTTAGAGGAGGTTGAGTTAATAATATTAGCTTTTGGCTCTCTAAACCCTTCATCAGTGTCGTCAGTTACCCTGATCAGCAAGTCATCGATGTATTTCCAAGTCTGATCATCATTCTCCATGACAGTATTTACTGATAAAACTAATGGGTCATCCTCCATTCTTTGCCTTTCACGCCACATCGTAGAGAAGAAGCTTATCTGCCTACTTCTAAGTAAGAAGTGTAAAGGAGGATAGCCAGACTCAACATAGCATACATCATTGCACGTAGTTAACCTTACGTCAAGTAATTTTTTTAGTGACCAATTGTACAGCTTTTTTATCGGCCTAAGGTCTGCATTCAGCCAGTACTCGCACCCGTATAAAATAGTTGACATCAGGCAAGCCTCAAATACACGTTTTTAACACGAAAAGGAATGTCATTATTCTTATTTAAAAAGGACACAAATTTGATGACGTGACGCATCTCGGCATCTGCATGAGCTCTGACTGACGACGATACTGAACCATCGGCAGTGAACGGGGAGCCCAGGTACACACTGAGCACACCGCTCCACCACCAAGCCGTCGATGTGCATTGGCTCGTTGTCCTCGGGGGTGCCGTGTATTACCAAAAAATTGGTCTTTGACTCGTTTACTTTCATCCCATACTCGCTGCAGAATCGCTTCATGAGTAATAATTTATTAATCATTCTTTTTCGTGATGTTGAAAGTATTGCGGTGTCGTCCATAAGTATAAGAATATGCAGCCATTTTAAGAAGCCATCATCTTCGCAATTATATTTAATCAGTCTAATTGATTCATCCACATACAGTACAAA
Organism: Eriocheir sinensis; assembly: GCF_024679095.1. NCBI lineage: Eukaryota > Metazoa > Arthropoda > Malacostraca > Decapoda > Varunidae > Eriocheir > Eriocheir sinensis. The sequence continues at coordinate 43,638 of NW_026111609.1, forward strand.
CAGTAAACAGGATGTGGGTGAACCTTGACGGACTCCTGGAGTAACTGCAAACACTGCAGTGCCGATGATGCTCTCGGTTACACAATACTTTGCACTAATGACGCCCAACATGACTATGCCGCACCCAAGACGCTTCAGAATCCGTATTAGTATACCTCTCGGAACTAAGTCATAAGCTTGGCTGAAGTCGATGAATGTGACAAATAACTTTTTCTTTTTCTTCCTGGCTAAGTCAGTCAAAAGACGTAATGTTACGATGTGCTCGATACGACCGCGACCATTTTGAGCTCCTGCCTGTTCACGGTGGGGTGTGAACCACTGCTCCAGTCTCGAACAGAGAACCATATCAAAGAGTTTCGATATACCGTTTATCACATTAATGCCTCTGCTATTTTGGGGGTCTTTTCGGTCACCTCTTTTAAAAATAGTAAAAAACTTAGCCTTAGTCCAAAACGTCGGATACTGTGCAGTGGCAAATACGGAATTAAAAAGAGTTGTTATGAACATTATCCACTGGGCAGGCAACACCTTAAAAACACCGGGTGCGATACCATCTGGACCACATGCTTTATTTGATTTGATCTTCTTAATCTGGGCGGTGACCTCATCAGGGGAGATTGGATCGTCTAATATAGGAATTGTAACATTCGCATCCCGACATTCGTTGACATATCAAGGTCGAAAATGGAAACAGCTTGGCAGAAGGACAAGCGGTGAAGGAGAGATGGAAGAGGCATTTTGAGGGATTATTAAACAAAGAGAACTCACAAGAACTTGGCGGGGAAGATAAAATAGAAGAGCTTGTGGGGGAAGAAAGCGACGGCACCCGCACCACCAGGGTTGTCTAGTATTATGCTGAAGACAGCAGCTGGCAGCGTCTGTATGGCGCAGATAACGAGTGTTCAAGGGGGCGTAATCAAGCGTGCATATCCCGTGTTATATTGCTTCTCTTCTTATTTCCTCTCCTCCCTTATTTGCTGGCCGATTTCCTTCATTCAAATAGCATTTTACTCAAGAAGGATGGGGGAACAAAGTCCACTTTAGTTTCCTTTTACAAAATAGGTAAAGGTGGTGCACATGCTATAGGTGCGCGTGGCTGCGGTGCTCATCTCCGATCCCTTGGCCCTTTGAGCCTGTGGAGGGTAACAACCAGTTACCTCGGGACACGGCCCAATGTGGAATCCGGGACCGCCCCACCACCAGGTTTCCCGAGTACCCATTTATCGACCAGCCCGAAAGGGAGGATGAACAGCTGGGTGAGCTGCATGCCGACTGCCGGGCAGGGGTTCAAACCCGGGCCCGCGGAGTCGTAGCCACGCACGCTGAACACTAGACCACGGAAGCGGTTCGATGAGAAATAATTAAAATAGGGACACACAGATACTTGTTGATAAACACAATTAACTTCGAACAAAGCCTGCTATGGAGGAAGGTCTTCTTCTCCTGTTTCATAAAGCTGCAGCAGTAAAAGTAGCGGAACAAGAAAGGCAAAGGAGGAGCATTTATTTTTGTGTGTGCAAAAACTAAATCGACCGAGGAAGTTTAAGTTGTTGGTGTTCTTTACCTGTCGCACCCACGGACTTGAAATTCACAGGATATACACTTGAGGATACAGAGAGAGGTAAACACAGCGTCCCTTCTTGTCAGCTGGTAAGCTGGCGACTGCTAACACTCAGGATTTCGGACGGGCTACAAAAAAAGTCCACAAATATCACTATATTTTACTATACTCCAGAGTAAAACAAGTGTTCCCTGGTGCTAAATCAATGGAATATTAATAAGAAGACATCTGCTCTGTTTATATATAAGTTGTGCATAAAAAAAGAAAACGTATTACACAAATATCACGGCAAGAAAACCATTAAAAGTTTAGTTACAGCAAGAAAGATCGCATTTTCCGTCACAACATTGCCGCAAGCCGTGTGCATCTCATGATAAGCGGAGTGGGTTGATGGCTACACTATCCCCCTTTTTTCTTTTTACAGCTAAAGAAACAGCTCAAGGGCAACAAAAAAGGTCTAAAAAAAAGCCCGCTAATCGCTGTTCCTACAGAGACAAAAGTTATGAGCGGCCAAAAGAGGTCTATTTCGGGAGGAGAGGCGTCTTGATACAAAGGGAAAGGAGATGCCTTGTCCTGTGCCAAATATCGAGGAGTGAGATTGCTGGAGCAGGGGAAAAAAACTGTGGGAGCAGGTACTGGAGGGGAGGTTGAGGGAGTTGGTTACGAGGGATCAGTGTCAATTAGGATTCGAGAAGGAACGTCAACAAGGGATGCCATAGTTTTCATGAGGCAAATACAGGAGAAATGTCCTGTGGAGAAAGGAACGCTTTTTCGTGTTTTGTTTCCCTGCCCCGAACACACCCGCCCCCTTCCCCTGGGGACCGCCAGGTGGTGCAGACGAGACACGAGCTCGTCGGGCCGGGTCCGGGGTTAATCTCCGGCGGGCTCTCCGTGTGGGAGCCTGGAACGTCCTGACCCTCGCGGATGATCGCGATTACCCTATCTGTCAGCTGAGCTCAGGAGGATGAGAGTGGACATCGTGGGGCTCTCCAAGACAAACAGACCTGGCAATGGGGAGATCAGTAGTTAGGGTTACACAGTCGCGGACAGAAGTGAAGATACAGATTTCAGAACAATTCAGTCAGCGGGCGAAAACTGGCAACTAATATGTAGGTACCATTAGTACCGGTAATACCGGTCCTGAGAACTCCAGTACCAGTAGTGCCGGTACCATATATGCTGTCAGTATGTATAATAGATAGGAAAAGTTGGTGCCAGAACTTTGCTAATATCTGCTGTTAGTGTTATTAGATAATGAGTCTTTTCATAATACCTATATACTGATTTTTTATGTAGAAAGTAAGTACTCAGAGAGAAAGGGCCGGCACACTCCGGTACTGGTACCGGTACTAACGGTACCAACGATGGTGTCGCACGCAGCATGGGTCATGCTTTGTTATTTTTTTTTATTTCATATATTTTTTTATTTACTTATTTATTTATATATTTACACACACACACACACACACACACACACACACACACATACACGAACTATTAGGCTACTGATATAATCCTTGTAAGATGTGTGTAGCCCAGCATCGTAAGGTGTTCTCTACATAGTAGCATCATTTTCCATGGCGCCCGCCGCGTCATTATTAATATATATATATATATATATATATATATATATATATATATATATATATATATATATATATATATATATATATATATATAAAAATATATCTATATAAATATATATATATATATATATATATATATATATATATATATATATATATATATATATATATATATATATATATATATATATGTATATATATATATATATATATATATATATATATATATATATATATATATATATATATATATATATATATATATATATATATATATATATATATATTTATATATATATATATATATATATATATATATATATAAATATATATATATATATATATATATATATATATATATATATATATATATATATTAAGCTTATTAAAATAAAGGCTACTAATACCTTTAATAAGATGATGTGTGTCATCCCAAGGAGTTCTCCCTACACTGAACGATAACGTTTCATAAATCTTCGTCCATTGTTCTTCCACACTCAAATAGTATAATTTTGTCATACGAGTTAAAATCATGTGCAAGTATTAACGATGATTACTAATTTTAAGTTACGGTTTGATTCAAAGAGTTGGACATTATAGTAATAGAAATAGCGGAAAGATCAGCCATTGGCAGTTGCCTGAAAGCAGAGTCAAATTAATGACATGATAATTGTTTTAGCATTAGATGGATATTTTCATGCCCAACAAAGTAGTGTTACCTTCGTTTATTTAGAAGCAAGTGTTTTCATCAGGTACTTTACAGATTTATTGCTTGTGAATCAAATTAAAAAGGAAAACTCTTTAGTGCCTGTGAACGAAAGTTACTGAAATCTGTGTCCTCACTTCTGTCCGCGACTGTACCTACTACTGGTCAGGCCAGAGCGATGGTGCTCATTGCAAGGGAGTAGCTATAGCCATTTGTAGCCGACTGTCGTTGGGGTTACTCCGGTTGATGAGCGTATGATGCTGGTGAGGTTGAGGCACACTTTGGGCTTCATGTCTCCTACTGAAGTGTGCGCCCTTACCGAGATGTGGGAATTTGAGGAGAAAGAGATGTTCTACGCCAAGCTTGACTATAGTCGACCAGTGCCCCCGCGCGACACACTCATTGTCTTAGGTGACTTCAACGCAGCTACTGGCACACAGAGAGAGATGGCTACGAGTAATGTGGTGGTCCCCATGACTCTGGCACCAGAAACATAAATAGTTCACTCCTTCTGAACTTTGCCAAGTCCAGAAGGCTGAGGATTGCTGGCTCCTGGCTCCTAAGACGCGCTGGGCACACACAGAGAGGTCTCTGTCCTGAAGGCAGTAATCATTCCGCGAAAACCCGGAAAAGTACAGTCGACGATAGAGAGTAGTGTCACGGTTTTCAGAATGTTTAGCCTGGTAGCGGTGTCTGGCAACTATACCACGGTGACGCATTCACTGGCGATGTTAGTAACGCGTTTCAGTGTGTACCGTGTGTGTGTGACCGTGAAATTATAATATTGTATAATATTGTATTATATTATAATATAATGTAGTTAGAAATATACCAGATTACATGAATTCAATTTAGAAATGCGATAATGAATGTTTTCTACATGATGATGATGATGACGAGGTAAAACATCACGAACAGTCTGAAACACTTTTTCTTATTAAACTTTGAAAATACCGCGTGCAATGCTGCCCTTCACAGAGGCAGGCAGTGACTAATGCTCCTTACCATCAAACAGCAAACAGGCTTGAGGGTCTGTTTAACTCGCAGCCTTAATTCCCGTCACTATAAAGCCACAAAGACAATTCAGATCATCAAAAATCTAAAATTATTTATCCGTGAAGATTACGTAATATCTAAGTATAAATACGTGTGTGTGTGTGTGTGTGTGTGTGTGTGTGTGTGTGTGTGTGTGTGTGTGTGTGTGTGTGTGTGTCGCTGACTAGCTGACCCCTTGTCGCTGATGGAAATGTGTCCCGTCCCCACCCAGCCCCTCACCCTCTCTCTCTCTCTCTCTCTCTCTCTCTCTCTCTCTCTCTCTCTCTCTCCTATTTTTTTAGGTATTAAAAATTATACGTTTCCACAGCCACTGACGTGACAGCTCAACTGCAGTGCCTGCGGACATAAGGGCTTTGATAGAATACCGCTGCTCCAGCCGTCAAGGCCCGCGGTCGACGACGCCATCATGTGAACGTTTATAGCCTATTATTACGTATAAAATTTTGTATAAAGAACAAGATCTCGGCTGTCAGGAGTTTTTTTGTTTTTTGTTTAAGGGCATAACAATCTCCCCTAATAAGTGCAGTATATTTTTAAATGTATCATAGTTTGATAAACAACTTAGAGTTGCTCTTGACTAAATTTGAACGAAACTAAAGCTCGTGTCAAAATGTAGCGACAGAGCCTAAAGAAAAAATATTTATTAAGCGTCAGCGACGGGCACTTTTGATAAATATCTATCTTAAAATTATGGAGAGTGCACCTGTGACCACCGATCACCACAACACTACGATTTCGATAGGATGTAATAATTTTCATGTCGCGTGGAGGGGTTGCCAGATGTCGCTTTCTGAACGAAACTTACTGGACAGTGTGTCACTACTCTCTATAGCCGACTGTACATCCTCAGAGAGCTCATATATGCAGTAATGTCTATTACTTGTGTCTTATGGTGAGAGAGCGGCTTATGCACTATGTAATACGGGACTAATTCAGGTTTGAAAGCCATCCATCCATACACAAGGCCATAAGCAGTAAAAAAAAAAAATAATAAAAAAAAAAAATAATAATAATAATAATAATAATAATAATAATAATAATAATAATAATAATAATAATAATAATAATAATAATAATAATAATGATGATAAAAAATAATAATGATGAATAATATAACTTATACATATTGTCCTATTCTCTTCAACTCTGCATTAGGTAATCATAAATCTATACCCCGACAGAAATACAGATAATCACAAAGCTATTAAGTGATATGCAATACAATATTCATGAATCACTTCGTAAATACAAATACCGACACCGTGCCCGACAGCGAGACACCGAAGTGAAGAGTCAATTAATCAATCAAAAAAATGACTGGCCTGGCTGGGACCAACAGGTCAAACAAGATAGACACTGGGGCCATCCCTGCCCTTACTGGGACCAACAGGTCAAACAAGATAGACACTGGTGCCATCCCTGCCCTTACTGGGACCAACAGGTCAAACAAGATAGACACTGGGGCCATCCCTGGCCTGGCTACGACCAACAGGTCAAACAAGATAGACACTGGGGCCATCCCTGGCCTGGCTACGATCAACAGGTCAAACAAGATAGACACTGGGGCCATCCCTGCCCTGGCTACGACCAACAGGTCAAACAAGATAGACACTGGGGCCATCCCTGGCCTGGCTACGACCAACAGGTCAAACAAGATAGACACTGGGGCCATCCCTGCCCTGGCTACGACCAACAGGTCAAACAAGATAGATGCTGGGGCCATCCCTGCCCTGGCTACGACCAACAGGTCAAACAAGATAGATGCTGGGGCCATCCCTGCCTTGGCTAGGACCAACAGGTCAACAAGATAGACACTGGGGCCATCCCTGCCCTGGCTAAGGCTTTTTATTCTTATTATAAGAGGCGCAGCAGGTAGAGACGGAGGAGCTTGGACAGTATAAGCCGACTGATCTGCACCCCTCACACACCTGAGACGCCATTAAAAAAAATAAAAGGGAAGCGATGATGGGGAAGGAGAATAATGAGTTACAGAAATGGAGGGACAGAGGGGCGGGGCATTAAGCATCTTGAAGCACACATAAACAAAAGGCATAGAACAAATAAGTAAAAATAACTACAGAAACAACTAATAAAACCTGAGCATTACAAACGTAACAATGTATAAATTAAAACAGACAAACAAATCAAACTAGAACTGCCACCACCCAGAGAGACACTGGGCCGCCCCGGCCTGGCAAAGACCAGCCGATCAGGCGTGAGGCGTGCAGCTCACTGTCAGCATGGCAACGGCAGCAACAGGAACACAGCAGCAGCAGAAGCTGAAGACGTTATCAATACGGTGCTGACGGCACTCCGCGCAGCTTAAAGTTTTATAGTAGTGGTAGTAGTAATACCAGCGGTAGTTGAAGTACTAGTGCCAATCAGTCAATGGCGGCAAGCATCGTTGGCGCGTCACCTCACCCACCTTCCGACCCTACACGTTCTCCCGACCGTCTTGGAGACATGCCCAACATACTAGACCTCTTCCTGTCCTCTAACGCTTCTGCTTACAATGTCAAACTGTTCTCTCCGTTGGGCTCCTCCGATCACAACGTTCTGTATCTTGACCTATCGCTCCTGTACACCCTCTGGACCCACCGAAGAGGCGATGCACCTGGCATTTTACTTCAGCTCGGTGGGACGACCTGAGGATGTACTTTTCCAATTTCCTGTGGAATGATTATTGCTTCCAGGAGCGAGACTCCTCTGTGTGTGCCCAGCGCATCACAGAGGTGATTGTCTATGGAATGGAGGCACACATTCCACGTACTTTCTCTACTCCCCATGGTAAAAAGCCTTTGTTTAATCACGCTTGTTCTCGTGCTGTCAAAGATAGAGAGGCAGCTCACAAAAGGTACCAGTGTCTTCGCACTCCTGCTAACCATGATCTTTGCATTTCTGCCCGGAATCGTACCAAAACTATTCTTCGACTTACCAAAAGCTCTTTCATCCATAGAAAATGTCAAAACCTTGCTTTTTTTCTAATCTTTCCAGAGACATCTGGCACCTAGCCAAAAATATCTCGTCCAATTTCACTTTTTCATCTTTTCCTCCTCTCCTTAACCCTGACGGCAGCACCGCCGTGTCATCTATCTCTAAGGCTGAAACTCTTCTCTCAAACTTTCTGTAAAAACTCCACTCTGGGTGACTCTGGGCATATTCCTCCTACTCGTCCCACCTCTGACTCCCGTATGCCTGTTATTAAGATTTTTTAAGAATGATGTTTGCTATGCCCTCCTTGGCCTCAACTCTCAAAATGTTTATGGACATGATGGAGTGCCTTTTAATGTCCCTAAAACTGTGCTTCCGTGCTGACACCCTGCCTGGTCAAACTCTTTTGCCTCTGCCCATCAACATCTACCTTTCCTTCCTGTTGGAAGTACGCCTTCATACAGCCAGTGCCTAGGATGGGTGACCGTTGGAATTCCTCAAAATACCGCCTTATAGCTTTACTTTCCTGTCTATCTAAAGTTTTGTAATCACTCCTTAACCTGAAGATTCAAAAGCACCTTTCCGCTTCTGACCTTCTATCTGATCACCAATATGGGTTCCGCAAGTGGCGTTTCGGTGAAACTTTCTCAGTTGCGCTACACATATCGAAAACTTTCGATAAAGTCTAGCACAACTCTTTGCTTTCTAAACTGCCCCCTTTCGGATTATATCCCTCTCTCTGTTCCTTTATCTCCAGTTTCCTTTCCGGCCGTTCTATCTCTGCTGTGGTAGACGGTCACTGTTCTTCCCCTAAGCCTATCAACAGTGGTGTTCCACAGGACTCTGTCGTATCACCCACTCTCTTTCTGTTATTCATCAGTGATCTTCTTTCCATAACAAACTGTCCAATTCCACTGATACGCTAACGACTCCACTCTGCATTACTAAACGTCTTTCAACAGAAGACCCTCTCAACAGGAATTACAAGACTTCAGACTGGAGGCTGCAGAACGCTTAACCTCAGACCTTGTTATTATTTCCGATTGGGGTAAGATGAACCTTTTGTCCTTCAATGCATCAAAACCCCAATTTCTCCACCTATCAACTCGACACAATCTTCCAAACACTTATCCCCTAGTCTTTAACAAGACTTAGCTGTCACTTTCTTCAACACTAAACATCCTCGGTCTATCCTTAACTCAAAATCTTAACTGGAAACTTCACATTTCTTCTCTCACTAAATCAGCTTCCTCGAGTTTGGGCGTTCTGTATCATCTCCGCCAGTTCTTCTTCCCCGCACGGTTGCTATCCATATACAGGGGGCTTGTCCGTCCTCGTATGGAGTATGCATCTCACGTTTGGGGGGGCTCCACTCAAAAAAAGTTGGAAAGTTTCGTTTAGTCGGCCCAACATCTGTGGTCATATGCCGGAGAGAGACAGGAGGGGAAAGAATTATAGGAGAAAGGAACAGATCCCAGGAGACGGGACACAACCCCCGATTAATACCTGGTACCCATTCACTGCTGGGTGGACAGGGGCGTAGGGTATCAGAAAAACCGCCCAAACTTTTCCACTCCGCCCGGGAATCGATCCCGGGCAATCTCGGTTGTAAGTCGAATGTGCTAACAACCGCACCACGAGGTCCCCTGGCTCCACTCACAAAGCTCCCTTGGACAGAGTGGAGTCTAAGGCTCTTCGCCTCATCAGCTCTCCTCCTCTTACTAATAGTCTTCTACCTAGTAAATTTTGCCATGTTGCCTCTCTTTCTATCTTCTATCGATATTTCCACGCTGACTGCTCTTCTGAACTTACTAACTGCATGCCTCCCCCCCTCCCGCGGCCTCGCCGCACACGACTTTCTACTCAAGCTCATCCCTTAACTGCTCAAATCCCTTACGCACGAGTTAACAAGTATCTTCACTTTTTCATTCCTCACGCTGGTAAACTCTGGAACCATCTCCCTTCATCTGTATTTTCTCCTACCTTCGGCTTAAACTCTTTTAAGAGGAGGGCTTCAGGACACCTCTCCTCCCGAAATTGACCTATCTTTCGGCCACTCCTGTGAACTCTTTTACAGGAGCAGCGAGTAGCGGGCTTTTTTTTCATTAATGTTTCCGTTTTTTTGCCCTTGAGCTGTTTCCTCTGCTGTAAAAAAAAAGTGCAAGTCTCCATGCAGGCCCCTTCCAGTTTTAAGTACCTCCTGGCAGGGTCCATCGACCTGTTCAAGCCACAGGCTCTGTGGGCGTCCCCTTGGCCTCCTCGCTCAGGGTTCTCTTACAGAAAATAGCCTGTGAGCAGGGTCGCCTTCTGGCTAGCGCGCCACAAAAGAAAAACTGTACTCTAACAATTTATATTAAAAAGTGTGACACCTTATTTGTTCAGATCTGTTAAAAAAATCACCAACAACAACTGTCCAATTCCACTGATACGCTAACGACTCCACCTGCATTACTAAACGTCTTTCAACAGAAGACCCTCTCAACAGGAATTACAAGACTTCAGACTGGAGGCTGCAGAACGCTTATAACCTCTGACCTTGATATTATTTCCGATTGGCGTAAGATGAACCTTTTGTCCTTCAATGCATCAAAACCACAATTTCTCCACCTATCAACTCGACACAATCTTCCAAACACTTATCCCCTAGTCTTTAACAAGACTTAGTTGTCACTTTCTTCAACACTAAACATCCTCGGTCTATCCTTAACTCAAAATCTTAACTGGAAACTTCACATTTCTTCTCTCTACCAAATCAGCTTCCTCGAGTTTGGGCGTTCTATCATCTCCGCTAGTTCTTTCTTCCCGCACGGTTGCTATCCATATACAGGGGGCTTGTCCGTCCTCGTATGGAGTATGCATCTCACGTTTGGGGGGGCTCCACTCAAAAAAAGTTGGAAAGTTTCGTTTAGTCGGCCCAACATCTGTGGTCATATGCCGGAGAGAGACAGGAGGGGAAAGAATTATAGGAAAAAGGAACAGATCCCAGGAGACGGGACACAACCCCCGATTAATACCTGGTACCCATTCACTGCTGGGTGGACAGGGGCGTAGGGTATCAGAAAACCGCCCAAACTTTTTTCCACTCCGCCCGGGAATCGATCCCGCAATCTGGTTGTAAGTCGAATGTGCTAACAACCGCACCACGAGGTCCCCTGGCTCCACTCACAAAGCTCCTTGACAGAGTGGAGTCTAAGGCTCTTCGTCATCAGCCTCCTCCTCTTACTAATAGTCTTCTACCTAGTAAATTTTGCCATGTTGCCTCTCTTTCTATCTTCTATCGATATTTCCACTCTGACTTCTCTTCTGAACTTACTAACTGCATGCCTCCCTCCTTGCGGCCTCGCCGCACACGACTTTCTACTCAAGCTCATCCCTTAACTGTTCAAATCCCTTACGCACGAGTTAACAAGTATCTTCACTTTTTCATTCCTCACGCTGGTAAACTCTGGAACCATCTCCCTTCATCTGTATTTTCTCCTACCTTCGGCTTAAACTCTTTTAAGAGGAGGGCTTCAGGACACCTCTCATCCCGAAATTGACCTATCTTTCGGCCACTCCTGTGAACTCTTTTACAGGAGCAGCGAGTAGCGGGCTTTTTTTTCATTAATGTTTCCGTTTTTTTGCCCTTGAGCTGTTTCCTCTGCTGTAAAAAAAAAAGTGCAAGTCTCCATGCAGGCCCCTTCCAGTTTTAAGTACCTCCTGGCAGGGTCCATCGACCTGTTCAAGCCACAGGCTCTGTGGGCGTCCCCTTGGCCTCCTCGCTCAGGGTTCTCTTACAGAAAATAGCCTGTGAGCAGGGTCGCCTTCTGGCTAGCGCGCCACAAAAGAAAAACTGTACTCTAACAATTTATATTAAAAAGTGTGACTCCTTATTTGTTCAAATCTGTTAAAAAAAATCACCAACAACAACATTTGTTTGACAGTTCATCTCTGTCAGCAAGTTTCAAAGTAACTTTAGAGGCGTCAAACTCTTAAATAAAATTCTATTTTCAATTCACAGACTTAGGGAATACTAACCACGAAAACGTTAAAAAGTAGTAGTGGTAGTGTAGTAGTAGTAGTAGTAGTAGTAGTAGTAGTAGTAGTAGTAGTAGTAGTAGTAACAGCAGCGGAAGTAGTAGTAGTAGTAGTAGTAGTAGTAGTAGTAACAGCAGCGGAGGTAGTAGTAGTAGTAGTAGTAGTAGTAGTAGTAGTAGTAGTAGTAGTAGTAGTAATAGTAGTAGTAACAGCAGCGGAAGTAGTACGTAGTAGTAGTGGTAGTAGTAGTAGTAGTAGTGGCAATAATAGTAGTCGTAGTAACAGGAGTAGTCATAGCTGGGCACGATAACAGAAAATCTTATTCCCGATAACCGATAACTGATAATGGAAAACCTTATCGGTGATAACCGATATTCGTTAACTGGAGACACAAATATAGGCGATAATCGATACCCGATATTAGTCCACAATTCCGATACTAGCTAGCGATAAGTCCGATAGGCGAAAACGATACTATATTGATATTTCAAATAAAAAACATAGATGAATTCAAATTTTCATTATCTGTATTTTAGAAAACTTACAAAACCTGAAAACCACACGTTGACACGTACCTATGGACGGTAATACTAGAACGTTTGAATTGGTGTTGTGTTGGCGTCCCCATCGTCAAAAGTTGGCGCTTTTGTTTACAAACACTGGTCTCAGAACTGCGCATGCTCAGACCAGCAAGCGTAGACGTGTACGGTCTCACAAAGCTTTTTAACCGTAATTAAGAGTTGCTGGAAGGCTGAATCAGACATACCGTACCACTACCACCATATCCACTGTTTCTAAAACGATACTCTGTTCGAGTTGCATTTATATATACAGAGTGTTGTTCTAGAAACGGCGAGGATGGTGGTACTGTTTGTCTGATTCAGCCTTCCAGCAACTACTCCTAATGTGTTAAAAACCTTTGTGAGACTGTACAGGGCTACGCTTACTGGTCTGAACATGCGTTGTTCAAGAGAGACCAGTGTTTGTAAACAAAAGCGCCAGCTGTTGAAGATGGGACACCAAATAACACAACACCGGGTCCCTTCACCCTTCAATACCATGGCATGCTCACAAACGAATATGGAACATCAGATTTGAGGCAGTGAATAATAATTTTGGGGGCAAAGTTAAATGTTTTTTCTCTCTGATATATTGATTTTTTGAGTCTAACATAAAAAAATAATAACCTAGTGTTTTAACCCGGTAGCAGCGACGGGCCAAATTTGTGGCTTTACCGTATAGCAGCGACGGGACAAATTTATGCCATGATATAAACCTCCCAAAATAGATGATACATAATCTGATCACAAATGCTTTGATATATATTATGAAATGGTTTGTGTGAGGGGTGATTTTTTCTCATTTTTCTCGCTTAGAGGGACCATTAAGAAACATGATCCCCGTTGCTACAAGGTTAATGTTGATGATCTAAGTATGAAATCTCTTCACCGAAGATATTTCATACCCAGAAGTTTTTTCATACAACACCGGGTGCCCGGGCTACGCATGCACAGTAGGGAGGAGACAACGTTTTTTTCTGAGAGGTGGAAAAAGTAGCGATTATTGCTAGTTTGGTTAAAAAGGTAACGAAGATACCGATATATATTTAAATAAGGAACAGATGGCCGATAATCCGATTTTGTTATCAGCGATAAAGTATCAGGATAACTTATCGCGATAACGCCCAGCTATGGACCGTCACTAGTAGTAGTAGTAGTAGTAGTAGTAGCAGTAGTAGTAGTAGTAGTAGTAGTAGTAGTAGTAGTAGTAGTAGTAGTAGTAGTAGTAGTAGTAGTAGTAGTAGTAGTAGTAGTAGTAGTAGTAGTAGTAGTAGTAGTAGTAGTAGTAGTAGTAGTAGTAGTAGTAGTAGTAGTAGTAGTAGTAGTAGTAGTAGTAGTAGTAGTAGTAGTAGTAGTAGTAGTAGTAGTAGTAATAGTAGTAGTAGTAGGAGGAGGAGGAGGAGGAGGAGGAGGAGGAGTGGAAATAATGATAGTAGTAGTAGTAGTAGTAGTAGTAGTAGTAGTAGGAGGAGGAGGAGGAGGAGGAGGAGGAGGAGGAGTGGAAATAATGATAGTAGTAGTAGTAGTAGTAGTAGCAGTAGTAGTAGTAGAAGTAGTAGTAGTAGTACAGTAGAAGTAGTAGTGGCACTAGACACTCTGGCCCAAAAGCCACCGACATCTCCAATATGGACTATGACGCCACAGTGGTGGAGAGTGACATTAGGGTGGGTCGGGAGAGACATGAGTAGGGAAGGAAAGGAAGGTCTAGACGCATTATATGATAAGGTGTTATGTATAGATTTAGTGCTAAGTAGTATTAGTGATATGGTTGGATGCCACAGTCATTAGCGAACAGAGTTGGGGCTAATGACCTCCAAACTATGGAGCCCTCCATGATTATGTGTCGGGAAACTAAACATGGGTTGAGGTATCTTTTATGTAATATTAAATATAATATTCATAGTTGTAGTAGTAGTAGTAGTAGTAGTAGTAGTAGTAGTAGTAGTAGTAGTAGTGGAAGTAGTAGAAGTAGTAGTATAGCAGCGTATATAGCAATGGTAGTAGTAGTAGTGGTAGTAGTAGTAGTAGTAGTAGTAGCAACATGTGGTACTACATGTGGTAGCAGCAGAAGTATTATTATTATTTTTATTTTTTTTACGTCTTCGCCTATTGCGCCGGTAGGCTTGCTTGAGGGGCCTGGATGGTATTCGGTCCCAGCCCGTCATGGCGCAGGCAAGTGTTTATAGTGGCGCCATCTTCTCTTGGCTCATGCTGCACCCCGGAACTCGTTCTTGATTCTTGAACTAACAATACTCATACACCTGATCTACGTTCGCGATGGACAGATGAAATCAAACCGACTATTGTAGTAGTAGTAGTAGTAGTAGTAGTAGTAGTAGTAGTAGTAGTAGTAGTTGTAGTAGTAGTAGTAGTATTTGTAGTAGTAGTAGTAGTAGTAGTAGTAGTAATAGTGGCATTAGTAGTAACAGCAGCGGAAGTATCAGTAGTAAGTGTTTTTCCAGAATTCGTTGCAGCCACACAGTAACATTCGTAATTTTCTACTACTTTTACTACAACTACTACTACTACTACTACAACTATAAATAGTATATTTAATATTGCATACAGTGGTGTCCCACAGGGCTCTGTCCTATCTCCCACTCTTTTTCTGTTGTTCATTGATGGTCTTCTTTCCAAAACGAACTGTCCTATCCATTCCTACGCCGATGATTCCACTCTGCATTACTCAACTTCTTTTAATAGAAGACCCACGCTTCAGGAACTTAACGACTCAAGGCTGGAGGCTGCAGAACGCTTAGCCTCAGACCTTACTATTATTTCCGATTGGGGCAAGAAGAACCTGGTGTCCTTCAACGCCTCAAAAACACAGTTTCTCCACCTATCCACTCGACACAATCTTACAAACAACTATCCCCTATTCTTTGACAACACCCAGCTATCACCTTCCTCAACACTAAACATTCTCGGTCTATCCTTAACTCAAAATCTCAACTGGAAACCTCGTATCTCATCTCTTACTAAATCAGCTTCCTCGAGGCTGGGCGTACTGTACCGTCTCCGCCAGTTCTTCTCCCCTGCACAGTTGCTGTCCATATACAGGGGCCTTGTCCGCCCTCGTATGGAGTATGCATCTCATGTGTGGGGGGATCCACTCACACAGCTCTTCTGGACAGAGTGGAGGCTAAGGCTCTTCGTCTCATCAGCTCTCCTCCTCATACTGATAGTCTTCTACCTCTCAAATTCCGCCGCAATGTTGCCTCTCTTTCTATCTTCTATCGATATTTCCACGCTGACTGCTCTTCTGAACTTGCTAACTGCATGCCTCCCCCTCCCGGCCCCGCTGCACTCGACTTTCTACTCATGCTCATCCCTATACTGTCCAAACCCTTGTAAGAGTTAACCAGCATCTTCACTCTTTCTTCCCTCACGCTGGTAAACTCTGGAACAATCTTCCTGCATCTGTATTTCCTCCTGCCTACGACTTGAACTCATTCAAGAGGAGTGTCTCAGGACCCCTCTCCTCCTGTATTGGATCTTCCTTTCGGCCACCTCTTTGGTTGTACTTTAGGAGCAGCGCGTAGCAGGGTTTTTTTCATTATTGTTTTTTTTTGTGTGCCCTGAGCTGCCTCCTTTGTTGTAAAAAAAAATATATATATATATATATATATATATATATATATATATATATATATATATATATATATATATATATATATATATATATATATATATATATATATATATATATATATATATATATATATATATATATATATATATATATATATATATATATATATATATATATATATATATATATATATATATATATAGTCCATGATCAATATCTAGTCTTGCTAACAAGGTTTTCTTGTGAAAAATAACATTATAACTTTCACGACAAAGATCACGTACCAGAGCAATGTTCTTACGCAGTGAACAACAACTGAAAGAACAAACACTAAAATCTTTATTCTGCATGTCAAAATGACTAAAAATCATCAAGATAAAATATAAATGAAATACATTAATGTTACAAAAATTATTTAAAATTCGAAAAAAAAATATATTATAAGGCTTCCTGCCCCTATTTATAAAAGACTGATACTCTCAGACGACTTACGTCGTCTCGAAAAATGTCCACTACAATGCCTTGAGGCCGTGGGTCAGCCTTAGACAATTTAGGTCGATCTTGTATATCAACTTTAACTTGAGAGGCATCATATAATTGTGATTTAATTTCCAGTTTAGATATTTCCCGTGTGTTTACATCAAAACTGCTCTTGATATACTCAGTTATAGCTTCCGTATTAACAACTTTCTCCACTCTTCCGATGAAAACATCCATGAATTTCCCAGCACCTCGGAACGAAGAATCCTTCATTTTCCTATTTCCAGTGATTCCTGTTAATTGTCCTCCGTAATCCAAGGATCCTGCCTCCTCTTTTTACGATTGTTTACAGTTTTCCTTTCATTCTCTCTAGAATCTACACGGAGTCTACACGTCTTTAAGGAAGAGAATAATTAAAGGTCTTCGGCCGTGCCGGTAAACCAGCAGACAATGAGCTGCGTCGCCTCAAGGCCTCGGCACCAGCCCCGCCTTACTCACCGCTCCGGTGCTTGGGTCCGACACAGTGCCGCTCACTCCTTCACTTGTTGGTGGTAGCGAGTGTCCTTAGTGCTGGTAGGTTCGCGGATAGGGATAGTCGTATCCGCCAGGGTTACTTTATTTCACGAAAATACAAACAGGTCATCGAGACAAACACAACACAGAAAAGGTGTTTGTGTGTGTATGCGTTTGTGTAGATGTAGTGTAGTTTTAGAAACATTTAAGTGTTGGTGTATGCGTGGAACAATGTGTAAAGGTGGACAACAAAAGGACATGGACGGACAGTCAAAGATAAACGAGTACAAGAAAAGTTAAACATTGAAGACGCGACATACACAGGGAGACAAGGGTGGCGACGAGAAACACGAACAATCGGATGGCACAGGAGACGAGGACAAGGGTAGTCTTAAACATTTTACATGAATGCACATATTGAGTCTGCGCCTATAGCGCTACATTTTCTGAGGAGTCACCGGGTAACAGCACACGATTTTCAGCGGTGACTGCTACACACTTCTCCCATTCACGGCTTTTTTTCTTGTATCACACATATTCAACTTAAGTGACTCAGCACAGCTTCGTAAGCCTTTATGTATATTTCCATCTCCTCCAGGGTGCAAATCTTCATTGTTATTGCATTTAATATCATCACTCGCATATCGTTCCACAGTTTGAGCAATATCTCTCATATCTCCGAGAAGTCCACTAGTATGCGAAGCTTCGAGCCCCACAGCTTCACTCAGCGCAGATCTACTAGCTTGATGAGACAGTTGCTTATTTACTGAGTTCTCGTATACTCGTCCATTACCAGATACACCATATCTAAGAGATACAGGATCGTCCACAGCACCGGATTGCCTTTTCGCCACTTACACCGCTGCTTTTTGCATGCCCGTAATAGCACTTGAAAATTTAGTCTTCACTTCAGGAAGTTTCACTTTCATTTGTCTAAGTGTGTCTGCTGTATTACAGACCTCGGTCTTGATGTCTAGTACCTTTGGAACCAAATCATTAAACTTAGTGATCCCTTCAACAAGACGGTTCAATAATGGTGAAAACTTTTCTAGTTCAAGGGGCGGCATTTTCTTAGTAGTAGTAATAGTAGTAGTAGTAGTCCTAGTAGTAGTAGTAGTAGTAGTAGTAGATGAAGAAATTATTTAAGTAGTCGATATCATTACCATCATCATCATCATCTTTATTTCATAAATAGATATACATAGTCGAGGGCTGTACATACATCACCAGGAGTTATTTTCTTTGTGTAGCAGTGAGTCAGTCAGGTGAAGAAGATGATCGATTACAAAAATAATCGCATGACAAGGGGAAGCGGCGCCCTTTACTAACGCTGTTGTCTTTGGCTGGATTGTGTTGCAAGAATGATAAATACAAAGATATGTGTAAAAGAATAGGAAAAAAGTATAAATGATAAAGATCATTACAAATATGAACGGCGTCACATAAACCGTAGAAAAAGAATAACAGCTAGCAAACATATATACAGTAACGCACATAAGCGTTGGCAACATTTTTGCTGGATCTAAAGTAAATGTATGGAGATGAATTGCTATATGTAAAAGCGGGACATGTAAAGCAGAAAAAAGCTACAAATGAGAAAAAATATCTAATTAGAAACATTAAGAAGTAATATGAATGAATAATGAATTGACAAATGAAACAACATAGAACCATAAAAAGTAACACATTAGTAGCCATGATATATACAGGGCATGCGTCTCTCCTCACGCCTTTGTACCCATATTATTCGTGAGGTAATTACATCTACATCCTCGTCAAATATGCTGACAACATTCCCATACCGAAACATGGCAGTAACCTTTGCCATATACAATCCATTCTCCATGAATAAAATGTTCGTTATCAGAGAGTTCTTTGATCTACATAATGTTTTGAAATACTTTGCCTGAGTTTAAGCAACATTGTGTTTCAGAAGTAGTTGCTTACATTTTTCAACGGTGATATGACTGCTTGTAGTGGTAGTAGTAGTTATAGTAATAGTAGTAGTAGTAGTAGTAGTAGTAGTAGTAGTAGTAGTAGTAGTAGTAGTAGTAGTAGTAGTAGTAGTAGTAGTAGTAGTAGTAGTAGTAGTAGTAGTAGTAGTAGTAGTAGTAGTAGTAGTAGTGGTAGTAGTAGCAGTAGTAGTAGTAGTAGTAGTAGTAGTAGTAGTAGTAGTAGTAGTAGCAATTGTTGTTGTTGTTGTAGTAGTAGAAGAAGTAGTAGTAATAATATAAGTATTAGTATTTGCAGTGAATCCTATACTATGGACCGAAAACTTGCCCTGTCATTAAGCCGCGAATTTTGGAAAATCAACCGCTTTGGTGCGAATCGCCATAACTTCCTTATTTCTGGGGCTACAGAAATATTTTTGGTATCAATCGAATGCAAAATGAAAGGGCTATATATTTTGATAAGCGACAGGGCTCAAAACTGACTAGAAAGGGTGAACAATCGAATAAATCGGCAAAAAATGACTGAAAAAAATCAATTTTTGAGTTCCTACAAACAGGCTACTTTGTGACGGCTCGACAACAAACATGGAATCGAGCTATCAAAAAATCCTTCGAGCTGGTGAAACTACATTGCCAAGAGGGGCTACATGCCAAAGTACAGAGTTCTAAAGGCAATATCAATGCCACACTAGACAAAAACGGTAAAGTGTCAGGAGTTCGTCAAAATCGTTCTCAAAAGGGTTTACGTTTCGAGCTCTAGTGACGAAACTACTGGGAGTAGAGATATGTTATGCATCATATTGGAAAGCACATTGGTAGGGCTAAAGTATTTGTTAAATAGTTTCTTTGAAATTCTCAACAAATGAGTGGGTTTCAAGGTTGGGAACTCAAAAATAGTTTTTTTTCAGAGCCGTCTTTTGCAAATTTATTTGATTTTTTACCCTTTCGAGTCGGTTTTTGAGCCCGGCAGCTTACTAGAAAAGAAATATAGCCCCTTCATTTAGCCATCGATTGATACCAAAAATATTTCTGTAGCTCCAGAAATAAGGGAGTTATAGCGATTCGCACCAAAGCGGTAGATTTTCCAAAATTCGCGGCTTAATGACGGGGTGGTGGGGTGAATTGCTTTGTGAAAGGATATGAGAGAATATACCGCTCACAACGCAACTCTAATAGATGGAGGCTGTAGTAATAGTAGTAGCAATAGTAGTAGTAGTAGTAGTAGTAGTAGTAGTAGTAGTAGTAGTAGTAGTAGTAGTAGTAGTAGTAGTAGTAGTAGTAGTAGTAGTAGTAGTAGTAGTAGTAGTAGTAGTAGTAGTAGTAGTAGTAGTAGTAGTAGTAGTAGTAGTAGTAGTAGTAGTAGTAGTAGTAGTAGTAGTAGTAGTAGTAGTAGTAGTAGTAGTAGTAGTAGTAGTAGTAGTAGTAGTAGTAGTAGTAGTAGTAGTAGAACACACAAGCACACGAAAACAGAAGCTTGTATCAAGTAACATAGTCACATCATGCTCGAACGATCTGTTGTTGTTGTTGTTTTCATATACATTGATTTATTGCTCATTTCAGGTGTATTAAAAAACATCTGGCTCTGCCAGTGCTTATAAAGGATGTCTTAATAATCTACTGCATGTAAATAATGATTAGTATAATCGAAATAACATGAAATAGTAAATTATGACTCGTGAATGCAATGCTAGGCTATTTAGAATATTAGGCTACACATTTAGAATCAGGCTACTACGTATGTTATTTACATGCAACACATCAAAATTCCTTAAGTATAGACACTTACTGAGTCGGATGTCACTTTATGTGCCTGAACGAGATGAAATATGTTCATCTGAAAGGCTATGAATCGTTGAAGTATGATCAGACTATACTGTTTGATATACAAATTGTTCTTTCGTGTGCTTGTACGGCAGATTATCGATGCAAATCGGCACGTTTGCGGTTCATATAAAAATATATGAGAGTTTTTTTGTAACACAAACATTCAAATATATCACTGAAAATATAAAGTTGATCTTCACGCAATCACGAACTAACAATGCGCAGGTGCCACATGTACGTTCACGAGTGGACAGACGGAATGGAACGGACTATGGCAGCAGTACCAGCCACACCAGCAGCAGCATCGTCATCATCATCATCATCAGCAGCAGCAGCAGCAGCATGGCTGTGGCATCATTTCATTCACCTTCTTGAACGTTCCCGCCGCCACACCTGAGATCGCCGCCAACAACAGGCCTCTCTGCCTTCCGTCACCAGGATCAGCAGTATTCTCAACAGCTTCCGGTGTGGCTGCCGCGCAGTGTGTGATGCGGCGGCACCAGGACACTGTCTGGTAACGTAATGGTCGCTGCCAGGCACTAAGGCGTGTCTGTCTCTCCCCCTCCCCACACAGGACTCACGGCCCTCCACTGTGCTGCAGGGCGGGGCCAGGATGATTGTGTGCGTGTACTCCTTGCCGTCAGTGACGTTAAGGCCACGGACAAAGTTGGCCGCACACCCCTGCACCTGGCTGCGAGGGCAGGGTATCTGGAGACGGTGAAGCTGCTGACGAATGAGGACGTGACGGTCCTCGACACGGAGGACGGGAAGGGAAACACCCCGCTGGACGTGGCCACGATGCACGGCCACCATGCCGTGGAGGCCTGGCTGGCCAAGAAGAGCGGCGCGGTGCACATGGACGCCGCCCGCTGCCTGCGCCTCATGGTGAGTACTGGCGCTGGGGCTGTTGTTGTTGTTGTTGTTGTTGTTGATGTTTCTTTTATTATTATTATTATTATTATTATTATTATTATTATTATTATTATTATTATTATTATTATTAATATTGTTATCATCATAATCATTATCATTCCTATCATTTGTATTAGATTATTACATTTATTATCATTATTATTAGCGTCTTCCATTAAGCGTAACCCGTTTCTGGGTCGTGATCTGTAGAGTCCCTTGATAGATAGAGTCCCGACAACCTAAGGTTTGGACGCCATTATTGGCCCTGTTTTCGCCGCGAGAGCGTGTGCTAGCGTTTGAAAACCGCGGCGAAAACAGGGCCAATAATGGCGTCCAAACCTTAGGTTGTCGGGACTCTATCTATCAGGGGTTACGCTAAATGGAAGACGCTATATCATCACTAATGATACTGTTTTTATCAGTTATTATTATTATTGTTATTATTGTTATTAAAATCATTGTCATTATTATTTTTTTTTTAATGTTATCGTTGTATTATTATTATTATTATTATTATTATTATTATTATTATTATTATTATTATTATTATTATTATTATTATTATTATTATTATTATTATTATTATTATTATTATTATTATTATTATTATTATTATTATTATTATTATTATTATTATTATTATTATTATTATTATCATTATTATTATTATTATTATTATTATTATTATTATTATTATTATTATTATTATTATTATTATTATTATTATTATTATTATTATTATTATTATTATTATTATTATTATTATTATTATTATTATTATTATTATTATTATTATTATTATTATTATCATTATTATTATCATTATTATTATTATTATTATTATTATTATTATTATTATTATTATTATTATTATTATTATTATTATTATTATTATTATTATTATTATTATTATTATTATTATTATTATTATTATTATTATTATTATTATTATTATTATTATTATTATTATTATTATTATTATTATTATTATTATTATTATTATTATTATTATTATTATTATTATTATTATTATTATTATTATTATTATTATTATTATTATTATTATTATTATTATTATTATTATTATTATTATTATTATTATTATTATTATTATTATTATTATTATTATTATTATTATTATTATTATTATTATTATTATTATTATTATTATTATTATTATCATTATTATTATTATTATTATTATTATTATTATTATTATTATTATTATTATTATTATTATTATTATTATTATTATTATTATTATTATTATTATTATTATTATTATTATTATTATTATTATTATTATTATTATTATTATTATTATTATTATTATTATTATTATTATTATTATTATTATTATTATTATTATTATTATTATTATTATTATTATTATTATTATTATTATTATTATTATTATTATTATTATTATTATTATCATTATTATTATTATTATTATTATTATTATTATTATTATTATTATTATTATTATTATTATTATTATTATTATTATTATTATTATTATTATTATTATTATTATTATTATTATTATTATTATTATTATTATTATTATTATTATTATTATTATTATTATTATTATTATTATTATTATTATTATTATTATTATTATTATTATTATCATTATTATTATCAATATAATTTTATTATTTTTATTATGATTACCTTAATGTGTAATGTTGAATATTTGTGTGTATTTCCTGACATCATCACGACTGTTACTATTGCCACTAACATTACTATTGTTCATATGTATTTCCTGACATCATCACGACTGTTACTATTGCCACTAACATTACTATTGTTCATATGTATTTCCTGACATCATCATGACTGTTACCATTGCCACTAACATTACTATTGTTCATATGTATTTCCTGACATCATCATGACTGTTACTATTGCCACTAACATTACTGTTGTTCATATGTATTTCCTGACATCATCATGACTGTTACTATTGCCACTAACATTACTATTGTTCATATGTATTTCCTGACATCATCACGACTGTTACTATTGCCACTAACATTACTATTGTTCATATGTATTTCCTGACATCATCACGACTGTTACTATTGCCACTAACATTACTATTGTTCATATGTATTTCCTGACATCATCACGACTGTTACTATTGCCACTAACATTACTATTGTTCATATGTATTTCCTGACATCATCATGACTGTTACTATTGCCACTAACATTACTATTGTTCATATGTATTTCCTGACATCATCACGACTGTTACTATTGCCACTAACATTGTTATCACTGCTAACATCACTACAGTCGGTTCCTTCCACCCGTCCACTGCCGAGCGCGATTGCTTGAAAATCAACTGTTGTGATAAATATTCAAGTTATTTTTACAATAATATATTTGACTGTTTATGTACACAAAACCATCAGACCCAAACATGCCATAACATGCCGTATGGGTCACACACGCACACACGCCTGTATCGAACACCACAGTCAGACCACACTCGAGCCAACACTGGCCTCCTGTATGCCTGCAATCCATCTCATTTCAGATACATACAAAGGCACCTGGCTCTCTAAGAGTGAATAACAAGTATTTTATAAGTCATTGCGTGTAATTCACACAGGCAATACTCGAAATAGCCTTGCACCGGAAGAATATTTCATGCCATTTACTACATTACTGATGTGCTTTGTAAGCAAGAAACCATTGCACCTCCATAGCCAGATGTCTTTTTTCTGTTCCCGATACGAGATAAATAACGGGTGTTCAAAAGGCCTTTGTTCGTTCGAGTATGGTCTGTTTTTTTATCTCAACAGTTGATGTTCGTCCAATGACGTAACGCAGCGCACTCAGCCGCCCCGAGCTGCATCCTTCCCTCCCTCTCCCTGACTAATCCTTCCCTCCATTGGACGTGCCGGGTTCCTGCCTCCAGAGACGCGAGCCTCGCCGCTGGTCTTGGTACAGCAGTGCTGGCGGCGTGGCAAGGCAGGTCGATCACATCCTTGTTAGTACTCGTTGGAGCATCCTCCAGAACTGTAGGGTTTTCCGGAGTGCTGAGTTCTTTACGGCCGACCACAGACTTGTTGCAAATCCAAGGATACGCATCACGTCCAAAAAAAATTTCTTAAGAAGCAACTTCCCACGGGTAACCCTACAGAGGTACAGTCATGGCCACTGCCATGACTATAGCCTACCAAGCTGTGTGTGTGTGTGTGTGTGTGTGTGTGTGTGTGTGTGTGTGTGTGTGTGTGTGTGTGTGTGTGTGTGTGTGTGTGTATTTTGATGCACATGTGACCGTTTGCGCAGTGTTGGCTGTGTGTGTGTGTGTGTGTGTGTGTGTGTGTGTGTGAGAGAGAGAGAGAGAGAGAGAGAGAGAGAGAGAGAGAGAGAGAGAGAGAGAGAGAGAGAGAGAGAGAGAGAGAGAGAGAGTAATAATAATAATAATAAGTTTATTTCCACTAGAAGTGGTTATTCTTACATCCAAATACATAAAAAGTACATAGGTTATTGCAATGAAATAATTAGTTATTCATCAGTTGTTTCGGTTTCGATTAAGTAAGAACTCTTTCAGAATATATTTGAATTTATGCGAGGTGTGGGCAGTGCTTATATGTATTGGCAGGGAGTTCCAAAGTGTAGGCCCGTGTACAGAAAGTTGTCTGGCTCCTGTGTCTGTGTGTGTTCTTGGTACATACAGATTACCCTGCTGTCGTGTTGTGCTGTTGGTGATGCTGTTTACAGAGGGGAGAGGCATTAGATATTCAGGGTAGTGACCGTGTAGATGTTTATATGTATTCACTGCAGTGTCAAAAGTTATTTGTTGTGAAACATTGAGCCAATTGAGTTCCTTAATTATCGGAGTTACATGATCATATTTCTGGGCCTTCCCTTCTACGATTTTGGCAGCGAAGTTCTGTAGTTTCTGTACTTTAGTTAGCAGCGTATTGTTAGTTGTCCCCCATATAGTATTACAATAGTTTAGTATACTTAATACTAGTGACTCTACCATAAGCTGCCTTGTGGGTTTATCAAAACATTGTTTTATTCTATTTGCATACATAAGTGTTCCTAGGATTTTCTTACTGATTTCGGTTATATGGTGATCAAACACTATATATTGGTCTATATACAATCCTAAATTCTTTACATTGTTTGAGGGTTCGATCTTACTATCCTGGAAGAGAATGGTTGTGTTATCAGGTATTCTTGATATTAGTTATCTGCTTCCTATAAATATACATTGGGTTTTCTGGGTGTTTAACATTAGACCATTTTTATTAAAGTACACCATGGCTTTGCTTAGGGTGGTTTCAACTTTTTTCACTAGTAGATTTATATCCTTCAGTGGCCCACTATGGAGAAACTGTGTGTCGTCTGCATATTGTATCAGTGTGCAGTCGTCGAAGTATTCATGCATATCGTTTTCACAGAGTGTAAATAATATAGGCCCAAAATGGAGCCTTGTGGAACGCCATATTGTAGGTTTGCCTTTGTGGAGAGATGGTTTTGTAGGCGTACTGTCTGTGTTCTGTTCGATAAGTAGTCTTTGAACCAAAATGTGTCTACTTTATCATTTGAGAGTTTGTGGAGGAGAATCTTATGGCTAACACTATCAAATGCTTTTGATAGGTCACAAAGTGTTAGCAGCGATAATTGCTTGGTGTCCATATTGACGTATAGTTTATCGGTGACGGCCGTGAGTGCAGTGCTGGTTGAGAGGTGGGGGCGAAAGCCATGTTGAGTGTCGGACAAGTGTTTGTTATTTTCAAGGTATTTAGTTAATTGGTTTGCAACTATTTTTTCTATAACTTTAGAGAAGATAGGTAATAGGGATATTGGGCGATAATTACCGGCATTACTCACGTCGCCAGGTTTATATAGGGGGGTAACTACAGCGTTTTTCCACTGTGTAGGAAAGATGCCGGTAACAATAGAAGTGTTTATTATTTGAGTCAAGTAATATGCGGTAATGAAGAGAGAGTCCTTGAGGAAACGAAGAGGAATACCATCGGATCCAAATGATTTTGTTTCGTGCAAGCTCTTTATCGTTAAGATGAGTGTGTCAGTGTCTGTGGGTGTGGGGCGAAAGAGTGTACCGTTTTCTTCGTGTGTGTGGTCTGCGAGGTGTCTGTCGTGTATGGCATTTTCCACTGGGAGACTGTTTTGTATGTTTAATAGCGTAGATTGTGTCTTTTCGTATGTGTTTTTTCCCACGTTAGCAAAAAAAGTATTAAAATCTTCACACAAAGTTTCTGAGCTGCCAGGTATTTGATTGTTTGAGCTGTTCTTTTTATTGGGAACTAATTATTTTACAACTTTCCAGGTGGCAGACGTATTACCTTTGCAATCTTTGAGTTGGGACTGATAGTAATTATTTTTGGACATATTAATTAGGGTTTTTACGCGTTTCTTCAGGTATCTGTACCTATCTTGTAGTATTTTATCTTTTCTGTTGTTTTTGAGGTTACGTTGTGTTGTATTTCTGAGATTTATACATTCATTAATTTCATTGTTGATCCAGGGAGCAGGGGGCCGTTTTATTTCACGTGTTACCATTGGAGCAAGGTTGTCTAAGCATCTGGTGAACACTGAAGTTAGTATGCTCACTTGGTCATTAACATTATCCGTGTTTAATATTTGATTCAGTTCGGTGACGTTGTTTAGCAGGCTTTCGCAGAATTTATCTTTGTCATATAACTTTAAGTCTCTGAATGTTTTTATAACTGGTATTCGTTTTGGCTTTTTCATATTGACTGTGGCTGTGATAAGCTCGTGATCAGCGATAGGGTTAGGGACTACGTCACTGTGTAATATGAGGTCAGGGTTATTGGTTATTATTACATCCAGTAGTGTAGCAGTGGTGGGGGTTAGTCGTGTGGGTTTGCTTATTAGTTGTGTTAGTTTATTATTCTTTAGTAAGCGTGAGAGTTTGCTGGTAGGCGAGAGAAGGTCGTCATTTAGATCGCCTAGTACTAAGAATGTTTTTTTATGAAGCATAATAGATCGTATAGTTTCAGTTATATGATGATATGAATTAGCGAGAGCCTTTGGGTGTCTGTAAACACATCCTACTATGACAGATGGTAATTTCCTGCACTGCACTCGGACCCATATGTCTTCAGTCCCTGTTTGTTTAGTTATTTTAGTGTCTATTATTTCAGAAGCAAGGGTATCACTAACATAGAGACAGACACCTGCACCTCGGCCACCGTCGCACCTGAACACTTTATAATTGGGAATGTTGATGTATGTGTCGGGAGTGTAAGGGGAGAGCCATGTTTCGCTGACGCAAAGAATGTCTGTATTTCTGTCATTCATTAACATTTTTATTTCATCAAAGTTTGCGAGTAGGGATTGGCCATTAATGTGAT
This sequence comes from Eriocheir sinensis, assembly GCF_024679095.1. NCBI lineage: Eukaryota > Metazoa > Arthropoda > Malacostraca > Decapoda > Varunidae > Eriocheir > Eriocheir sinensis. The sequence goes on from NW_026111609.1 coordinate 71,704, forward strand.
CTATGGTAAGACAGTCCTTGGAGTGTTCAGAGTTGTTAGGGTTTTCACTACTGGCTTCACCTTCTTTGCCATATTCCTAGCGAGTGTATTTGTTGCAGAGTCGACTTTTGTGGCCGTAATTAGAGCACACTGAACATTTGAGTCTGTGGTCAAACCGGCATGTTGCCATCCGGTGGTTTAGTTCTCCACATTGCCAGCAGCCTTGGTGCCTTTCACCGTCGCCGTAGCCCCTACTGTGGTGGTAATTACGGGGCTGGCTTACAGAGGGGCGACTGTGGAGGTGTCGAGGAGGCGTGGGAAGGAAGGTGCGACCCTCTCTGTCGTAGGCGTACGGGCGGGGGGTAGGATAAGGTGTCTCGAATATCACGTGTCGGCGGGGGGTAGGGTGGGGGGTTCCATGGTCCTCGCTTCTCATGTGTCGACGCTGGTGCGGGGGAGGGTGGGGTCGTGGGTTCCGTTTTACCAGTTGCCAGCCGTCCAGAGAGAGAGAGAGAGAGAGGAAAAAGGAAGGAAGAATGAAGGAGGGGAGGAAGAGGAGGAGGAGGAAGAGGAGGAGGAGGAGGAGGAGGAGGAGGAAACATGGAAACATGGAATGGCAGGCAACAGAAAGCTTATTGGCTTATTAGGCTACGAGGTTGCCTGCTGTAGAGTCGTGATCTGCAAGAGGAGGAGGAGGAGGAGAAGGAGAAGGAGAAGGAGAGAGAGAGAGAGAGAGAATCACAATGACGAAAAAAAATATATAAATTAAGAAAAATATGAGATAATCTGAGAAAGAGGATGAGGAAGAGGCAGAGCAGAGGAGTAGACGAAGAAAGGAGGAGGAGGAGGAAGACGAGGAGTAAAACACACACACACACACACACACACACACACACACACACACACACACACACACACACACACACACACACAGGTAAATAGATAGATAAATAAATTTATTGACCATTATATACAATAAGTTAATTATAAAACAGTTATACAACATTTGGTCCATTATCAATAACTCCAAAACAACCGATGAATTAAAATATAAGCACATCAAACGCAATACATGAAACAAACACCGAAACTCACTCAACTTCACCTCCTCAACTCCCACACAAATACTACATCTTAAAACACATAGAGCACATAAAAGAGTCATAAAACGCAAAGCACCGGACACAAAAACGTAAAAACAACAGAATTTCAAGAAGTAAAGCCTAAACGTTTAGAGAATATAAAATACACGCCAGGAGAACACATACAAAAAGCTAAAACGTTTAGAACCCTATGTAGAGCATAACACGATACACATGAAACAGGAAGCCAAGAAAATAACTCTTACACACACACTTTACCTAAAACACACAAAGCACATAAGGGACATTCCTAAAACACAACACAGGACAAAAAAAACGAAAAACATTAAGAGCATTTCAAGAAGTAAAGCCTAAAGAAGTTAAAACTCAAAAACACAAAACACTGTACATAAGAACGTCCAACAACACAAGCATTTGAAGAAGTGAAGCCCAATCAAGCAAAGACAAAAAAAAAAGCATACAAGACTGTTTGGAACACTTGGTACACATGACACAATCAGGATACACTTGAAGCATCAATTACGTAATAAATCAAACCGCTAGTTCTTAAGTTCTTAACAAAATAAGATTCATTGAAAGTAATAATAAGATTGTGTGAAGAAATATGACTTTACACGAGGCAGGCGATGGAAAGGAAATTGTTTTGGGTGTCATTACTGTGAAGGTTCCAACATGTACCATTTTGGTTTTAGGAATGGCTTGGGAACTTGTGATGCTCTCTTGTTGTCGATACATTCAATCTTCTCTCGATTATGGACATAAGTCTCGGCTTATTTCTTTGGATTTTAGTTCAGCCTTTGATGTGGTGAATCACAAGGCATTGTTGTTTAAACTGGAAAATTCTGGTGTAGGAGGGAGGGCATGTCTTAGATGTGATCTCTGAGCTTTTAACTGACAGGAAACGATGCGTTATTGTTGATGGTTCTTTTAGTCATTTTACCTCGGTGAAGTCCGGTGTTCCTCAAGGCAGTGTCTTGGGCCTTTGTTGTTTAGTTTATTTACTAGTGATATGTGGGGTGGCATATCCTCCGAAATGTTGGCATATGCTGATGACACATCACTTTATACTACCATCTCCTCCCCCAACACAGAGTATCAGCAGCCAGTGGCTTGGAAGAGGATGTCTCCAGAATTCATTCTTGGTGTTCTCAGTGGGGGATGAAGTTGAATCCTTTGAAATCCCAGGATCTTATTATTAGCAGATCCAGAGGTCTCTTCTTCCTCGCCACCCTGATGTTGTTTTTTTAACAATTTTGCGATTAAAAATTGTAAGTCTTTAAAGCTATTGGGGGTCTTTTTCGCAAGTGCAAAAATATATTTTCTGACGACAGCGTTGTATTAAAATCCTTTTATTAATTTTTATTGCCACATTTTGAGTAGTGCTCCCCTGTTTTCCTTTCTGCTGCAGACTCCCATATGAAGCTCTTGGACCGGTTGTTTATTCAGATCAAGTTTTTACTGCCTAATCTACATATTAATCTTGAACATCGCCGCATTGTTGGCTCTCTTACTCTGTTGTATAAGATATTTAACAATCATAATCATCATTTACATTATAAACTTCCTCTGTCTTTTCTTCAGTCTCGTTTCACTATTTTTTTTACAGCAAGGAGACAGATCAAGGGCACAAAAAAGGAAACAATAATAAAAAAAAGCCCACTACTCGCTGCTCCTAAAAAGAATCCAAAGAGGTGGCCGAAAGAGGGGCCAGTTAAGGGAGGGGAGGTGTCCTGATACCCTCCTCTTGAAAGAGTTCAAGTCGTAGGCAGGAGGAAATATTTGTAGTGTATTATGAGCAGGAGTGAATGAATTGTGAGGCATCAGATTAGTGGAGTAACGACAGCGGGAGAGCGGCTTGTAAACAGAGAGATAATAAATGTGCGGCAGAGCACGGGCCTTTAATGACGCCTGTAGCCAAGTTCTGAGGGCATGGACCAACACAACAAATGGCGACGAGGCTGTTGAATACGTGGTGATCAACGAGGACGCCAAGACTTGCAGCTGCTGAGTGGGAACACCACGAGAGAGAGACGAGAAGAGACGAAGCACCGCCCGGCACCCGGCACGATGACGGGTGTGGCAGTCAACGTTCCCCCTGTCGAGAAGTTTACCCTGGAGGATCCTTCTAATGTAGGACAAAGGTGGAAAAAGTTGAAGAAGTCCTTTAATATATATATGGCTGCTAGTGGCGTCACAGTCGATGGCCAGAAGAGAGCCTTGTCGCTGCACCTAGCAGGCCCGGAGGTGCTGGATATTTTTGAAGCCCTAGAGGTTGGTGGGAACACATTCAAGAGTGCAGAGAAAGGCCTGGATGAGTATTTTGTTAACAAGAAGAATGTAGCATTTGAAAGACATGTATTCCGCCAGGCAGCGCAGCCTGTGGTTGTCTCCCACAGAGACAACTCGATGAGCAGGACCAGCACCTGGCTAACGTGCCACGTGCCCGTATAGCCGGAGTTGGCGTTGACGGACTATGCAGGCAATATATGTCGAATCAGTCTCACGGAGAAATCGCCGGTTTGACACAAATTCATTCCAGCGATATCCCATGATTCTGTGAAGACATTTATTACCAAAGGCATCAATCCGCCTCTCCCAGTCCCCATTTAGTGTCCATGTCTCACAGCCATAAAGTAAGACAAGAAGCACAGCGGACTTGAAGATCCGGATGTTTGTCCTGCACAAGTGTCGACAACGCCATACTCGTGCTGAGCAAGTCCATAACACCGTGGCCCAAGCCAATCCGCCGTAAGACTTCCAGGCGAGACTCACCATTGTTCTGGTCTACTCTACTGTCACAGGTTAGTAACCGTGACTAGATATTCACTCTCATATGTTGGTCAGCATATGGCTGAATGGATAGCGTAACTGCGCCGCGTTCAGGACGACGCGAGCTCAATCCCCGCCCGGAACCACCCAGCTGGGATTTTTCAGCCGCCGCCGAGTGGCTTAAAAATACCCACATGCTGTCCAGAAGATCACCTATCATCCCGGACTCTAGATTCTAGGATTAAAGATGAGCTCCGGGAGGGCAGCATGAGCCAATGCAAGATGGTGCCACTATAAACTCTCGCCTGCGCCAGAACGGGCTGGGCCGACCATCAGGCCCCACCGGGAAAAAGCCTTGGGCCGACCATTAGGATCCACCGGGAAGAAGCCTACCGGCGCAATAGGCCACGGCGTAAAAATATTAAATCTCACGCTTTGGGGACTGCAAACTAGGGTTGCCACCCGTTCATTAAAATATGGAACCGTTCCGAATCAGAGAGTGAAATGTAGCGTTCCGTTTTGGGCCAATGCGAAACGCCCTTTGTTCCGTATTTAGCTGTCTGAGTGGTCAAGCAGATCAAATTCAGCATCTTAAATTGTATGAGTTTGTTTTTGGGTCAATCATAAAGCCATTCCGTAAAATTATGTGTTTGTCAAGGGTCGTCCTAAAATACGTGTACAGTACGCGACGTTACTTCCCTCCCCCCTTCCCCCTGCCTCCACCAGCAGCTGGCAGCGGCTGTCAGTCATGGCAGGCGAGAGAAATTTAAGGGTCTCCGCCCGGTCCTTAAAATATGGACTCGTTACGTGCTGGAGAGTGGGATGTTGCGTTCCTTATTTTTCTAAGCTCAGAGTGTCAACCCTTCTACAAAGGCTTCAGCCTTTTTCGAGCGAGTACTTTTCGACTTTTAAACTCCCATCTTTTTACTGACAGTCTTCTACCTTTTAAATTCCGAGGCAATGTTGCCTCTCTGTCTTTTGTGGATTATTCAATGGCAACTGCTCTCCTGAACTTGCTTACTGCATGCATCCACCGGCCCGGCGGCACCGCGGCACACGACTGTCTACTCTAGCAGTCTAGCGCCCCAATGCTCTCCAAATCCCATATACCAAAGGTAATAGGTAATTTCTTTTTTTTTTTTAATATTTTTCTTTTTGTTGTCAAACAATCAGTGCGAGCACACGCGGCGGGTCGCGTCGCCTTGCGTAGCCTGCGACGCCAGACACGGGAGCTCCTTATAGGAGGCCTCCGTGCATGAACCCTTACCATCCTAAGTACCGCATGCCAGATCCCTCGACTTGTTTAGGACACCACCTTTGTGGGCGTCCCTTGACTTCCTCTACTCAGGATGGTGAGAAACAGCCCTGTGAGCGGAGTCAACTTTTGGGTGTCAGTAGTGTGTGCTTTCCCACCCAAACACCCCGTCCTTACCCGGGCTTGTAGGCGATGGGGGAGGACCTGAAGAGAAGATGGGTGAAGGACTTGTTCTACATTTTTAGTGTTTATATGAGTGTGTGTGTGTGTGTGTGTGTGTGTGTGTGTGTGTGTGTGTGTGTGTGTGTGTGTGTGTGTGTGTGTGTGTGTGTGTGTGTGTGTGTGTGTGTGTGTGTGTGTGTGTGTGTGTGTGTGTGTGTGTGTGTGTGTGTGTGTGTGTGTGTGTGTGTGTGTGTGTGTGTGTGTGTGTGTGTGTGTGTGTGTGTGTGTGTGTGTGTGTGTGTGTGTGTGTGTGTGTGTGTGTGTGTGTGTGTGTGTGTGTGTGTGTGTGTGTGTGTGTGTGTGTGTGTGTGTGTGTGTGTGTGTGTGTGTGTGTGTGTGTGTGTGTGTGTGTGTGTGTGTGTGTGTGTGTGTGTGTGTGTGTGTGTGTGTGTGTGTGTGTGTGTGTGTGTGTGTGTGTGTGTGGAGCAGTTCAATGGCGCAAATAAAACAAAAAGAAGAAAAGGCCTGCAGTGGCACTGTTCCCGCATAGTGTTCCAGTGGAGATTGCAAAATGAAGCGGCAGAGTCATTAAGAGACGTGTCCTGATGCTCCCCAATTATGAGATCTAAATATTAGGGAGCAAAAAATACGGACGAAATAAGACTGTTCCAGAGTTTAGCAGAAACAGTGATAAATGGTGATGCTAGTTAACACTTGGATGGTACACTCGTATAGTTTAGGGATTAGCAGGAGTAGAAAGTGTGTTGCTGGACCGGGGTAGGGGTGGGGGATGCAGTAATCAAGTTGAGCGTAGCAGTCAGCATGGAAATATCGACAGAAGAGAAAAAGAGGCAACATTGTCTCGGAGTTTAAGAGGCAGAAGACAGTCACAAGTTAATTAGAGGAAAAGAGTTGATGAGACGAATAACCTTTGACTTAGCTGTGTGTGTGGAGTCCTCCCATGCACTACGTGTTTGCTCAATACGAGGGCAGACAAGCCCTTTCATACGGACAGCATCTGGAAGGAGTTGAACTAGCGGAGACATTACGGAGCGCCCAGCCTTGAGGAAGCTGACATAGCAAGAAATGAGATACAAAGTTTCCCTTTAAGATTTTGAGTTGCGGATAGGCCGAGAATGTGTACTGTGCAAGAAGGTGACAGCTGAGTGTTTTTGAATAATGGGGATAGTTGTTTTCAAGATTATATCGAGTTGATTGTTGGAGAAATTGAGTTTTGAGGCATTGAAGGACACCAGGTTCCTCCTGCCCCATTCTGAAACTATACCGAGGTGCGCTCTGTACCACCCAGCATAAGTTCATGTAATTCCTGTTGAGTGGGTCTTCTGTATTTCTTTGTGTGCTGCCATGTAGCACTGGTAGGCTTTCTTGAAAGGCCTTATGGACGGCCCCAGCCCGTTAGTGGCTGCCGTGATGTATGACTCTTGCTTGGTTAATCCTGCCCCCCGGTGCTCCTCTTGACCTAAGTCGCTGAAGTCAGGGTTGATTGAAGATCCGTACAGCATGTGGGTAATCTCCCGTCGTTGACTTGAAAAATCAGCGATTTTCGGTGGGACTCGAACCTGGTCCATGCTAGGTCCTCGGCCTCACCATGCCCACACTCTAATCACTCTGCCATCGCCTCCCGAAGATGTTGAGTAATGCAGAGTAGTCATCAGCGTAAAAGTTTATATAAAAGTTTGTTTCGGAAAGTCAATTAATGAACAGTAGAAGGAGATTTCGGGACATAAAAAAGCCCTGCGGAACACCACTTTTGATATGTTTAGGGATAGATCAGTGACCGCCTCAAACAGCAGAGATCGATCGGCCTGAAAGGAAACTGGAGATAACAGAACAGACAAGTCTGAAGTATCAGATTATCACCGAAACGGGTAAGAGAAGATGACCAGTAGGAGTCAGGTATTAGGAAGGCAAAAAGATCACCATCAGGGCGCCCCCTGCTGAGTCCCTACGGTTCAGAGAGAAGGTCAGAGGTTGATAGATGCTTCAGAACCTTCCTGTTAAAGACTGTTTCAAAATCTTTAGAAAGGCAAGAACGTAAACTCTAGGAGTTTGAAAGATTTGAAGGATTTGAGCAGTCACCCTTCTGTATATAGGTGTACCTCCAGCAGAAGGAAAGGTTGATGTTGAAAGGCAGAGACGGAAGAGCTTGACCAGGCAGGGTGTTAGCATGGTAGCACAGTTTTTAGGGGCAGTAGGAGGCACCCGATTCGGTCCATAAGGATTCAGACCAGAGAGAGCATCGAAAACATCGTTCTTCAGAATCTCAATAACATAGCCGGAATAGTGAAGTCAGGCGGAGGGTGAGTACACCACAGCGACCTGAGTAGACCAGAGTGGAATTTTCAGAGAAAGTTTTAGCGAAGATTTCAGCATTAGAGAGAGAGGTGGCAGCGCGGGTGGCGTCAAGACCAAGGAGAGGTGCGAAAGACATAGAAGTTAAATTGTTGGAGATGTTTTCGGCCAGGCCAGACGTCTCTGGAAAAATTAGCAAAAGAAAAAGCAAAAAAAAAAAATGTGGCATTTAAAAAAATATAGAGAATTATTGGCTAGTCGGAGAACATAATTTGCGCGACTCCTGTCAAATGTAAAGATTAGCCGGAGTGCAAAGGCTTCGGTTCCTTTTGTGAGCTGCCTATATCTCATGACACGAGAACAAGCGTGACTGAAGCAAGGATTCTTAGCATGAGGAGTAGAGAAAGTAAGCGGAATGGTTGCCTCCGTCCTGGAGGCAGCTATCTTTCCAGTGGAAATCGAAAAAGAACATCCTCAAGTCGCCCCACCGAAATGAAGCATAATGGCGGAAGCACCGCCTCCTCGATGGGTCCAGAGGCTGTACAGGAGCGATAGGACAGAATACAGTAATAAGGTCGTGATCGGATGCGCCCAGCGGAGAGAACAGTTTAAGAGTGTAAGCTTAAGTGTTAGAGTTTAGCAAGAGGCCTAGAGTGGCTATTGGGCGTGTCTCCAAGGCGGCCAGCGACATATGTAGGGTGCTAAAGCAGCTGTTCTAGCCACTGAGGAGACCAAGGACAGTGAAAGAGGATGGAAGCCAAAGCTGGTGGTGAACACTGAAGTTTCTTAAGATGGAGATTTCAGCGAGGGAAGAGTGGGTCAAGATGTGCTCCCTATGTAATGCCCCGGGATCTACGGGGGCGCAAACTTTACTCATTTGACTGAATTTTACTGAATTTTTAATAAAACATAGACTGATTAAGTTGCAAAAATTTTTCCCGCGCAGTTGAGTGTGAAGCGGTAGCTGCCACCACCACCACGATCTGTTTTTAGTAAGAGTTATATGAAGTTTCCAGTTGAGATTTTGAGTTTAGGATAGACCGAGGATGTTTAGTGTTGACGAAGGTGATAGCTGAGTGTTGTCAAAGAATAGTGGATAGTTGTTTGGAAGATTGTGTCTAGTAGATAGGTGGAGAAACTGTGTTTTTAAGGCGTTGAAGGACACCAGGTTCCTCTTGCCCCAATCGGAAATAATAGTAAGGTCTGAGGCTAGGCGTTCTGTTGCCTCCAGCCTTGAATCGAGCCACAGCTCAATGGGGAGTAAATAAAACAATGAAACCCTGGAACTAGATTAATGATCACACTCAACCACGCCGGATGAAAAGGACGGAGGAAAACCTCGGAGTAGCGTGGATACCAAAAGGACGGAGGAGGACGTGAAGGCACTGTTTCCCGGGTACCCTTCCGGCCGATCACACTCGTAACCTTAAGACTGATGAAGGGGTCAATGGAAACAAGAATACAGTTATAAGGGGAGTTTACTTGATTGTGGTGTGCACAAGAAATGACATACAACTTTATGTAACAGCATAGGCTGGCCTAGAGAAGCTTAATTACAATTGAATTGACTGAGTGATGACCTCGGGTTCGCTCACACGGAAGAACGAGAGAGAGAAAAAAGGGGGGGGCATGTTAAACAAACTTGGACTGGCCTGGGGACTTACTACCTAAACTTATTTACCTTGGAGGCCCTATGGTCGCTCACAAGGGGGACGATAAAACGGTTACATTTTTAAAATAATTGGGGTTAGGCGCTTGGGGAAATGTGTGTGTGTGTGTGTGTGTGTGTGTGTGTGTGTGTGTGTGTGTGTGTGTGTGTGTGTGTGTGTGTGTGTGTGTGTGTGTGTGTGTTGAGTGACTGGACGAGACGCGTTGATGACTAGTCACAACCGGGCCTAGAAGGCGGGCAAGAAGCGACAGGCCCGCCGGCCCCGCGAGGAGAGGAGACGCGTGCGGCGTTTGAAAACTGGGTGTCTTAATGCGTGATTTATGGGGAGGGAGGCAAGTGTTTAAATTATCTCTCTGGGGAGAAATTGGGTCGAGAACAAAGCTGGGAGGTAGGGAGGCAAACAAATCACTGAAACTAATTATTTTGGTGAGCAAAATTTAGTAAACACTAAAACTGAGATCACTAAAGACGTCGCCAGATATTCAGGTGATACGGAGATGTGTCTAGACTGTGTTTGGAAAACAGGGAGGGGGGAGGGACTGTGAGTCAACGGGGGGACTACCATTTCATGGCACTACACCTATTGTCTCAAGGACTAACCAGTGTAGTTTGGCGTGCTTCTGAAAGGCAAATTATCTTTCTTTCTACACCAAACCATATAAACACGGGACGTCGCCATACGTCCTGCAAAAGTTTCAGTACTGGCACATTTCCTACACCTAATCCATCATATTTCCATCACGAAAACAAGTATCCAGCGCATATCCTACACACAAACGGAGTGCCCAGCAAATCACACAAATCGGTGTCTCCGGCCGCCGAACATACACAGTCATGCTGTCGTATCTCCTACAATTGTGCGATCACGTGGAATGTACAGAAGTGAAGTGCGAGCGAATGGAGGAAAGAGAACAAAACGCTGGAGAATATTAATGTGGGATTTTTTCTCTCTAACAGCATACGTTTATAATATGAAACTGTAAAGCAAGTTAAAATTGGGTCTCGTGACCACATTAATTTCAAAAGGACTTTTTGAAATGAATACCTCACGCCTGCCATGAATGACGGCAGGGCAAGCTGTACATTTTGTAACGTTATAATCTGCTGCTGCCACAAGAGTGGCTATGCAAGATGCTATGCTAATGCAAGATGACGCCACTATAAACACTCGCCTGCGCCAGAACGGGCTGGGCCGACCATCAGGCCCCACCGGGAAGATGCCTACCGGCGCAATAGGCAGCAACGTAAAAAAAAAAATGCAGTCTGCACAGGGGGCAGCGTGTCGGCCGGCCACAAGAACCACTGCCCTGGGGTGGCATCCAGAAACGAGCTACAATTCTGTAAGTCAGCTTTTCTTTTTACAACAAAGGAGGCAGCTCAAGGCACAAAAAAAGAAAACAGTAATAAAAAAAACGCTACTTGCTGCTCCTACAAAAAAAAATCAAGAGGTGGCCGAATAAGAGGTCAATTTCGGGAGGAGAGGTGCCCTGATACCCTCCTCTTGAAAGAGTTCAAGTCGTAGGCAGGAGGAAATACAGATGAAGGAAGATTGTTCCAGAGTTTACCAGCGTGAGGGATGAAAGAGTGAAGATGCTGGTTAACTCTTGCATAAGGGGTTTGGACAGTATAGGGATGAGCATGAGTAGAAAGTCGTGTGCAGCGGGGCCGCGGGAAGGGGGGAGGCATGCAGTTAGCAAGTTCAGAAGAGCAGTCAGCGTGAAAATAGCGATAGAAGATAGAAAGAGAGGCAACATCGCGACGGAATTTAAGAGGTAGAAGACTATCAGTATGAGGAGGAGAGCTGATGAGACGAAGAGCCTTAGACTCCACCCTGTCCAGAAGAGCTGTGTGAATGGAGCCCCCCCACACGTGAGATGCTTACGTAACAGTGTACGCCACCGGTGGATCCAGAAAGGCTTTGTAACGTACGTTGGATCCAGAAAGGTTACAGATTCTGTAAAGTGTGCGGTTTTATAAATGGATGAAGGGCTTAAATAAGGGAGACATTCATAAGGTTTTGTTGGTAAGAGAACCGGGTAGGACATGAGGTAATGGGTTTAAACTGGATAAATTCAGATTCCACAGGGACATAGGCAAAAATTGGTTTACTAACAGGGTGGTGGATGAGTGGAGTAGGCTTAGCAGTCATGTGGTGAGTGCCAATACAATTGTCACATTCAAAAATAGACTAGATAAATTCATGGACAGCGATATTAGGTGAGGTTAGATACGCGGGAGCTTAGGGTCAAAGGAGCTGCCTCGTACAGGCCTACCGGCCTCTTGTAGACTCCTACGTTCTTATGTTCTTATGTTAACTTACAGATACCTCGGTAGGTCATGTAACTTACTAAATGCATTCGATTTGCGTTAATAGCGTTATTATTTATAATTTATCAACAAAGAAATGGACGATTACAGCTGAATATAGCATTTGCTGGCATATTAGTGTTGGAAACGAGATTACACACTTTGAGAGGCACGAGAACCACTGCCCTGGGGTGGCATCCAGAAACGAGTTACAATTCTGTAAGTCAGCTTTTCTTTTTACAACAAAGGAGGCAGCTCAAGGCACAAAAAAAGAAAACAGTAATAAAAAAAACGCTACTTGCTGCTCCTACAAAAAAAAAATAAAATCAAGAGGTGGCCGAATAAGAGGTCAATTACGGGAGGAGAGGTGCCCTGATACCCTCCTCTTGAAAGAGTTCAAGTCGTAGGCAGGAGGAAATACAGATGAAGGAAGATTGTTCCAGAGTTTACCAGCGTGAGGGATGAAAGAGTGAAGATGCTGGTTAACTCTTGCATAAGGGGTTTGGACAGTATAGGGATGAGCATGAGTAGAAAGTCGTGTGCAGCGGGGCCGCGGGAAGGGGGGAGGCATGCAGTTAGCAAGTTCAGAAGAGCAGTCAGCGTGAAAATAGCGATAGAAGATAGAAAGAGAGGCAACATCGCGACGGAATTTAAGAGGTAGAAGACTATCAGTATGAGGAGGAGAGCTGATGAGACGAAGAGCCTTAGACTCCACCCTGTCCAGAAGAGCTGTGTGAATGGAGCCCCCCCACACGTGAGATGCTTACGTAACATTGTACGCCACCGGTGGATCCAGAAAGGTTTTGTAACGTACGTTGGATCCAGAAAGGTTACAGATTCTGTAAAGTGTGCGGTTTTATAAATGGATGAAGGGCTTAAATAAGGGAGACATTCATAAGGTTTTGTTGGTAAGAGAACCGGGTAGGACATAAGGTAATGGGTTTAAACTGGATAAATTCAGATTCCACAGGGACATAGGCAAAAATTGGTTTACTAACAGGGTGGTGGATGAGTGGAGTAGGCTTAGCAGTCATGTGGTGAGTGCCAATACAATTGTCACATTCAAAAATAGACTAGATAAATTCATGGACAGCGATATTAGGTGGGGTTAGATACGCGGGAGCTTAGGGTCAAAGGAGCTGCCTCGTACAGGCCTACCGGCCTCTTGTAGACTCCTACGTTCTTATGTTCTTATGTTAACTTACAGATTCCTCGGTAGGTCATGTAACTTACTAAATGCATTCGATTTGCGTTAATAGCGTTATTATTAATAATTTTTCAACAAAGAAATGAACGATTACAGCTGAATATAGCATTTGCTGGCATATTAGTGTTGGAAACGAGATTACACACTTTGAGAGGCACGAGAAGTGTGGACGGTACGATACGTTCTCCCAGCAACACCGACGCCCGGGGGACTGCCAGACCTCCCTCCTCCCTTCTATTCTTCCTTCCTTTCTCTTTATTCATCTTCCTACCTCCTCCTCACCCATTCATCCATCCATCTCTAGATTTGTCCCTCCGTGGAGGGACCATGGGCCTTTGTCGGGAGACAGCACATGAATTGGGAGCCGACAGACTGACTATATATGTGAAGCAAACAACGAAATGTTTCCAGATTACGATCTAGTATAGTTTACCTTAGAATTTATTTTTATTTTTTATTAAAACATAAATATTTTACCACGTTGATGTAAAAAGCGGGAATAAAGTATATATGGTCTTAGAAACGTTATAGATAGCCATTGTGTCTTGGGTTGTTTTGAACCCACAGCTGAAGGCGGCTGCCTTACGATTGGTTGACGACTCTGAAAACACGCTTGTGATTCCCTGGCGAGTCTTATGACGTCATAGCTGGTTACGTAGATTCTGGCCAATCAACGCGATCCTATCTCCTTACCTAAAGCTTTCTGGATCCACACGACTCGCTACGCAGCGGTATCGTACGTTACCTATACGAGGGCTAACAAATCTGTAACTTTGCAAAATCTTTCTGGATGCCACACCTGGCCAGGATAACCGCGGCGGAATACAAGGCCCCTGAAACACCATCACTCCTTATCTGGGAGAAAGGTTAGCGCTGTCCTTCCTCGCCCCACGAATGGAGAGGAGAATAAAATAAGAAGAGACAGAAGAGGCATTACTCCCTACGCAGACTTGACTCTGGTACGACTTGACTCGAGCTCGCTGCCTTTCGTGGTGTAGGGAATGTGACGCAACCCTGTAGGAATTGTGACAGAGTAGATTTGTATGTGTAGAAGACATGATGCATCTCCGTAGGAAATATGTCACTACTGTGATAACTGCTAAAACTGCGGGAGAGGCTACGTGTAGGAAATGCGCCGCAGGAAATGTGGCGCGCCTCCATACACGCGACACAAACACAATGTCCACAAAATTAGGAAAAAGTATCATGGAAAGTGTAGCACCACCCGCCCGGGCGAAAGAGGATCGGAAATGTCCCCAGGATGGAATCCACTTCTGATTGGAACAAGCACAGCAGGCGTCTTGATAGCTCCCCCAACACTCTCTTCCTCAACTTGTGCAACATTTGCTGTGCTTCTGTTACTTTCCATTCTGCAGAACACCACGTCTCCTCCTCTATAACCGAAACACAGGTTTCTGACGCTACTACTGATGGTAATCTCTACTCAGTTCCCTCCTACTCCTCTTTCCTGACCTTCAACCCAAAATTGGGTGTCTGTGTACGTCTATGTGCATCTATGTACGCAACATAACTTGCTCTGGCGCCCAAAAGCTTGACTTGACTGGCTAAGACTTAAGTAACTGTCATTCTGTTACTAAATACG
>NW_026111609.1:193843-201343 GCF_024679095.1 Eriocheir sinensis
AAGGGGAGGGGAGAGGAAGGAGAAGGAGGGGAGGAGAGGGTAGGGAGAAGGAGGGGAGGGAGAGGAATGAGAAAGAGGGGAGGGGAGAGAAGGAGAAGGAGGGAGGGGATAGGGAAGGAGAAGAGGGGAGGGGAGAGGAAGAAGAATGGAGGGGAGGGGAGAGGAAGGAGAAGGAGAGGAGGAGGAAGGAGCATTAGGGGAGGAGAGGAAGGAGAAGAGGGGAAGAGAGGAAGGAGAAGGAGGAGGGAGAGAAGGAGCAGGAGGGGAAGGAGAGGAAGGAGAAAGTGTGGAGGGGAGAGGAAGGAGAAGGGGAGGGAGAGGAAGGAGAAAGAGGAGGGAGAAGGAGAAGAGTGGGGAGGGAGAGGAGGGAGAAGGAGGGGAGGAGAGGGAAGGAGAAGGAGGGGGGAGGGGAGAGAAGGGGAGAGAGAGGGGAGTGAGAGGTAGGAGAAGGAGGGGAGGGAGAGGAAGGAGAAGGAGGGGAGGGAGAGGAAGAAGAATGAGGGGAGGGAGAGGAAGGAGAAGGAGGGGAGGGTGAGGAAGGAGAAAAAGGGGAGCGAGAAGAAGGAGAAGGAGGGGAGGGAGAGGAAGGAGAAGGAGAGGAGTGAGAGGAAGGAGAAAGAGGGGAGGGAGAGGAAGGAAGGAGAGGGGAGGGGAGAGGAAGGAGAAAGAGGGGTGGGAGAGGGAAGGAAAGGAGGAGGGGAGAGGAAGGAGAAAGAGGGGAGGGAGAGGAAAGAGAAGGGAGGGGAGGGGAGAGAAGGAGAAGGAGGAGGAGAGGAAGGGGAGAAAGAGGGGAGGAGAGGGAAGGAGAAGGAATGGAGGGAGGAAGGAAGGAGGAGGAGAGGAAGGAGGAAAGAGGGGAGGGAGAGAAAGGAGAAGGAGGGGAGGAGAGGGAAGGAGAAAGAGGGGAGGGAGAGGAAGGATAAGGAGTGGAGGGAGAGGAAGGAGAAAAGATGGGAGAGAGAAAGGAAAGGAAAAGGAGGGGAGAGGGAAGGAGAAGAGAAGGGAGAGGAAGGAGATAGAGGGGGGAGAGGAAGGAGAAGGAGGGGGAGGGAGGAGGAAGGAGAAAGAGGGGAGGGGGGAGGGGAAGGAAAGGAGGGGAGGGAGAGAAGCAAGAGAAAGGGAGGGAGAGGAAAGAGAAGGAGGGGAGGGGAGAGGAAGGAGAAGGGAGGAGGGAAAGGAAGGGAGAAAGAGGGGGAGGAGAGGAAGAGAAGGAATGAGGGGAGAGGAAGGAGGAAGGAGAGGAAGGAGAGGAAGGAGAAAGAGGAGGGGAGAGGAAGGGGAGAAGGAGGGGGAGGGAGAGGAAGGAGAAAGAGAGGAGGGAGAGAAAGGAGAAGGAGGGGAGGAGAGGAAGAGAAAGAGGGGAGTGAGAGGAAGGAGAAGGAGGAGGGAGAGAAGGAGAAAGGGGAGGAGAGAGGAGGGAGGGAGTGGGAAGGAGAGAAGGAGAAGGAGGGGAGGGAGAGGAAGCAAGAAAGAGGGAGGGGAGAGAAGGAGAAGGGAGGGGAGAGAGGAAGGAGAGAAGGAGAGGAGTTTGAGGAAGGAGAAAGAGGGGAGGGAGAAGGAGAAGGAGGGGAGGGAGAGGGGAAGGAGACGAGGGGAGGGAGAGAAGGAGAAGGAGGGGAGGGGAGAGGAAGGGAGAAAGAGGAGGGAGAGGAAGGGAGAAGGGAGGGGAGAGGAAGAGAGAGGTAGGGAGAGAAGGGAGAAAGAGGGAGGGGAGAAGGGAAAGGGGGAGGGGAGAGGAAGGAGAAAGAGGGGGGAGGAGGAGGAAGGAGAAGGAGGGGAGGGAGAGAAGGTTAAGGAAGGAGGGAGCGGGGAAGGCCAAGGAGGGAGGGAGTGGAAGGAGAAATAGGGGAGGAGAGGTAGGGAAGGAGAGGGAGAGGAAGGAGAAGGAGGGGAGGGGAGAGGAAGAGAAGGAGAGGAGGAGAGGAAGGAGAAAGAGGGGAGGGGAGAGGGAAGGGAGAAGGGAGGGGGAGGAGAGGAAGGATAAAGAAAGGAGGAGAGAAGGAGAATGAGGGGAGGAGAGGAAGGATAGAAAGGAGGGGAGAGGCCAAGGAGTCTAGAGAGCAGGGGAAGAGAGTAGAGGAAAAGAAATATACAAAATTACTACCAAATTCAATACTATACAATAAAATACTCACCACCACTACCTCTTTCGCAAAACACATGAACTACAAATATACGATATGGTAATATCTGTGTAACAAAGCCACATTGATAACGTAAATAATAAACTCGGCCACCTACCACTTCAGACCATCTTTACATAGTCATTACGTTAACAAGCAAAAGCCATCACTAACTCCAAACCCTCCAACATATTGGTATGAGAAAAGGCAAATTGGGAAAATCTAAAAGAGGAAGTGAATAAGAAAAGAAACGAAAGAAATAGAAGATCATATTACTACAAAAACAACATACCAATGAAAAAAAGAAAAATCATATCGCAAAAAACAGATATCAAGTCCACAACTTTAAGACACTCTAACAATTAAAGTTCCAACAATTGCATCTACAAGAAGAAGCATAAGGTTGGAATATAGTACAATATAATCGACACATGAAACACTCAAGAACAGAAACACAGAAAAGAAAGCGAAACATCAGAGACAAAAACTACACCCAGTCACTAACAAAACTAACAAAAGTTATCACGATCCTCAAAATTTTGGAAACAGTTCAATAAACTTGAGGCAAACAACAAACACCAGTGCAAAAACAACATCTCATCAAAAAACAACACGTAAATCCAATAGAAGACGAAGAGAAAGAAGAAACGTTCCGGGAAAATCTGGGAAAACTCTATTTAAAATTAGCTTCCGAGGAAAACGCTCATATGACACAGAACAACAAAAGTCGAAGTTTAACACTCTTCAAATAGATGAGAAGCAAACACGCAGCACACATATTATACGAAATATAGGCAGACCTTAAGCTGCACACAGCAACAATAAGACACGCTTATCTCTACAAACAGAAATACAAAGCCCTCCAGTAAAATACCCCAAAATGATACTCCGGGAGAAACCAAGAAAATCAACAAATCAGTACTGAAAATCTATCAGAATACGCACCCAATAAAGCTCTAATGGCTATTCAACTAATATCTTTCTATGGATATTCCCCAAGAAATTCAAAATTGCAAATCATCTAACCAATACCCAAACTCTAACACGTAAACTAACACCAACCCAATAAACCATAGACCAATTTCTTTATTAGAAGCCATTGGTTGTAAATCATGGAAAAATCATGAACACGAGACTCGTGACAATTTTAGAGAAAAAAATAATATCAAATAAAAACTCCAGCATGGCTTCAGAAAACAAACGTAGAGAAATCAGATACAGCACTCACCACTGCGCACGAGACACTCAGCACATCACAATGCTATCAAGTAGAAAAACAATGCGTTACATAATGCTAAGTGGATGCGTTTCAAAAGCATTCGACAAAGTTTGGCATGATGGCCTGCAATATAAAAATACCAGCCCATTTAAATCTCCTTCCCAGATACCACCACCAAATTCTTAAAACAACTTAATCAATACACAGACGCGCAAAGATAGAAATTCGGAATTACACGGGTCCCCCTCAAACTAACAGCGGGAGTTCTACAAGGAGCGCACTTTCGCCAACATTATATACACCTGATCTATACAAACGACTTATCACCACACCAGCGATTGATTGCATTAACTGAATCCGGATCCGACGTTTTCAAATTTTCGCGCCTGTAACACCAAGCATCGTACTCATTTATCTGAACAACGATAACGCTCATGAACACTAAGTACTGGTACCGAATCAATATAGTAAAACCAATAATGAATAAAAAGTGAGAAGCGAGTGGAAAATATAGAATATAGGGTATATAAAAAAGAACTGAAGTAACTCTCTTCCTTCCCTCCTCCCTCTGGTCGCTTGCTTTTCACAGGTTTGGAGGAAGAATGGAGACATCTCCACTGCAAAAACAAATATCGTACACACGCATGATCAATGCACTCGCTGTTAATTTTATTCATCTTCCTCCTCTTCCTCTTTTTTCCTCTTTTTTCTTCTTCCTTCTTCTTCTTTCTTCTTTTCCTCTTCTTCTTCTCTTTCTTCTTCCTATTCTTCTTTCCTCTTCTTCTTTCTTCCTCCTCTTCTTCCTTCCTCCTATTCTCTTCTTTCTTTCTCCTATTCTTCTTCTTTCTCTCATTCTTCTTCTTCTTCTTCTTTCTTCTTCTTCATCTTTCTTCTTCTTCTTCTTCTTTTCTTCTTCCTGCGCTCTCTTCTTCTTCTTTCTTCTTCTTTCTTCTTCTTCCACCTTCATCTTCTCCTTCTTCTTCCTCTTCTCGCTTTCTTTTCTTCTTCTTCTTCCCTTCTTTTTTTCTTTCTTCTTTTTCTTTTTCTTTTTTCTTCTTCTTTTTCTTCGTTTTGTTCTTGTTCTTGTTCTCTCTTGTCTCTTTGTCTTCTTGTTCTTTGTTCTTCTTGTTCTTGTTCTTTTTTCTTCCTCCTCTTTCTTCTTCCTCCTCTCTTCTTTCTTTTCCTCTTCTTTTCCTCTTCGTCCCCTCCTTCTACTTCTCTACTTCCCATCCCTTTTCTTCCTCTTGTTGTTGTCACTGGTGGTGATGGTGGTTGTGGTGATGGTGGTGATGTGGTGGTGGTGATGACTGATGGCGATAGTGGTGGTGGTGGTGGTGATGATGGTGATGATGGTGGATGGAGGGTGGCAGGATGGATGATGGTTGTGGCGATGATGGTGGTGGTGGTGATGATGCAGGTGGTGGTGTCTATGACTACATGACGATCGACTAGGCATGATAGGTGTTTGCCATGCATGGCTAAGGCCATGACGCATAATGATCTATGGCCATGACTTGATGGTGATCCATCTGCCATGATCTTGACCTGGCTGGCCATGTCTATGCCCATGATGGTGACCTGTGATCTGGCCAGCTGACTGTTTTACCATGCCATTTTGGTGCCCATCTGGATCTATTTTGCCATTTTGCCATGACTGGTTGTTGCCATTTTGCCATGGCTGCCAAATGATCTTTGACGACCTGCTTGATCCATTTGTTTTTCAAATGGCTTTGATCTACGGCTAAAGGCGGCCAACTGCCTGGCCATGCTGTTTTTGTTGCATGGGTGATTGTTTGCCATGTCTATTTTTTTGCCATGACCAATTTTTGCTGTGCTGCTATGATCCCTGCTGGTGACTGATCTGCTATGGCCATGTTGTTGGTAATGGTGATCTGCTGTTTTGCTTGCCATGTCTGGGTTATGACTCATGGTGCTATGTTACATGACCTGTTGATTGATCTTGCTGTTATAGGTGCTGCTGGTGTTGGACTTGACTTGATGGTTGTTGTGTGCCATGACTTTGTGTTATGTTGATAGTGATGTTCATGATATGTTAAAACAGTTTGTTTTGACTTATGTTGTTGTTATGTGTTGACTTGCCACTTGATGGTGGTGGTGGGTGCTATGATGGTGATAGTGTGGTGGTGGTGGGATGACGATGGTGGAATGTTCAAAAGGAAGAGGAAAAGTTAAGTTGTCTATATTTTGTTTTGTCATTTTCGTTCACACGGATAAAAGTCAGGCTGAAATTTGTCCCTTGAAATGTTACAATTTTTTTTATTATTTCCTTATTATTACTTCCTGCTGCAGGAGAGAGAGAGAGAGAGAGAGAGAGAGAGAGAGAGAGAGAGAGAGAGAGAGAGAGAGAGAGAGAGAGAGAGAGAGAGAGAGAGAGAGAGAGAGAGAGAGAGAGAGAGAGAGAGAGAGAGAGAGAGAGAGAGATAGAGAGAGAGAGAGAGAGAGAGAGAGAGAGAGAGAGAGAGAGAGAGAGAGAGAGAGAGAGAGGAGAGAGAGAGAGAGAGAGAGAGAGAGAGAGAGAGAGAGAGAGAGAGAGAGAGAGAGAGAGAGAGAGAGAGAGAGAGAGAGAGAGAGAGAGACCTGGCCGGTCCACCTCTGATCTGCTGATGCTCCTCACCAAGAACTGGCAGGACGCCCTTGACGACGGCCTGGGCACTGTCGTGGTAGCCCTGGACATAGCGGGTGCCTTTGACAGGGTGTGGCACGGAGGTCTCCCTTGAAAACCCGTGCTAATGGCATCCAAGGTGACCTCCTTCAGCTCCTGGGAGACTACCTCCAAGGAAGGACCCTCCAGGTTGTCGTCAACGGGCAGACGTCCGACTCCTTGCCAGTGGAGGCATCAGTGCCACAGGGCTCAGTGCTAGGGCCAGTTCTGTGGAACATATATGGACGACCTTCTCCGGCAGCTGCCAGCAGTCTCAGCTTACGCTGATGGACTGCACTCTCCTGCACCTACCCCAGACAAGACTGTGGGCGAGCTGCTGACGAGGTCAATCAGCAGCTGAAGGTGCTACAGGAGTGGGGTGCCCGCTGGCAGGTGACCTTGCTCCAGAGAAGACCCAGGCCATGGTGGTCTTCGATCCCCCACTGCCAGGCCAGCAGTGGAGGGGAAGCTAAGCAGGAGCAGTCCCTCCCACTCCAGGAACTGTCAAGATTCTGGGAGGAAGTGGATCGAGGCTGGCTGTTTGACAGCCACATCAAACACATTGCCCAAAAGGCCTCCCACAGAGTCTCCTGCCTGCGAAGGTGGCCAGCTTCCTCGACAAAAAGGGAGGCTGTTGCTCAAGGCCCAGATACGGCCTTACCTGAGTACGCTGCCCCCTCTCTCTTGGATGTCGTGCTGCCTGCACAAAGGGAGACCTGACGCCATCCAGAGACGGGCACTGCGACTGGTGGATGCGGCAGACCCCAACCGGCAGGAAACTCTCAGCTCTGTCGACTCCTTGAACACCGCAGGACGTAGCTGCTCTTGTGGTGTTACATAAGGCACAAGTGCAGGGAGTGCCACATCTGGTGGGCTTACACCTCCGAGAGTCACCACAAGGGACACGAGAACGGTGCTATCCCGTGGTGACGCAGTGGAGGTGCCGTGTTCCTGTACCAGCCAGCACCAACGCACCTTTCGGGAAGAGTCTGCTGGATGTGGAACATGTTCACGGCCTGTATACCAAACATCCGGGAGATGAACACCAAAATAAAACTGTCGGCCCACTCACTGAGGGGCTCACCCCAGACCCACTGACACTCGTGGTGAGCAGTGACACGAGTGTAGTGTGCAGTAGCTCACATATTCTGTATTGTATGTTTTATTTTTTATTTTTTTATAGTATATATATATATATATATATATATATATATATATATATATATATATATATATATATATATATATATATATATATATATATATATATATATATATATATATATTTTATAGTTTATGTAGTTATTTTTATATAGTTTTTATTCTGCCCTTCGAATAGGCAGCACACGACAGTGCACCTTTGGGAATGTAAATATTATACATGTGCCTATGTTTAAATAAAAAAAAAAAAAAAGAGAGAGAGAGAGAGAGAGAGAGAGAGAGAGAGAGAGAGAGAGAGAGAGAGAGAGAGAGAGAGAGAGAGAGAGAGAGAGAGA